>NW_003852442.1:12153261-12154180 GCF_000181295.1 Otolemur garnettii
AAAATAACATGTTTCATTATAAAAATACATACATTCCATCAATGTTCCATTATTTGTAAATCTAATTATTAATTGTTGGATAGTTAACCTTAGTTTTTTATTACTTAGAATAATGCTGTGATAAATATCTTTTATATACAATTTCAAGATTTATTTCCTTAGGAGATAAAAATCCTGGAAGTTGGGTCAAAAGGATGCATTTTGATTGTGACACTGGAAATGTGAGGAGATGGCCCAGGGCCTTGGCAAAACAAGCTGGGGTCTTCTAACACTGGAGGAAAGAGACTTTGGGACTTTAATTTCATCCCCAAGATTCTCCTGCATTTGGCAAAGGGAATGTTGAGTTTTAATTTTTATGAAGGCAGCTGGCTGGTTTCCTGATACCAAAAGGTATTTCAGGACTGCTGAGCCTTATAGGGGTTACCCTGAGCACTTGTGAAGTTCATCTTTAAAATCCAAATGTATCTCTGCATAGGTTTGGATGAAGATTCCTATCTAAATGCTAGAAAGTAAAGGCTGGTGGTCTCAAAGGTTTTAAGATCTCAGAACATTAAAAAAGAAGAAGAAGAAGAAGAAATTTCTTCTTTGTAGTCCTAGCACTCTGGGAGGTGGGTGGATTGCCTGAGCTCACAGGTTTGAGACCAGGGTGAACAAGAGTGAGATCCCATCTCTAAAATAGCGGGGTGTTATGGCGGGTGCCTGGGATCCCAGCTACTCAGGAGACTGAGATAAGAGAATAGCTTGATTCTAAGAGTTTGAGGTTGCTGTGAGCTATGATGACACAGAACTCTACTGAGAGTGACAAAGTGAGACTCTGTCTCACCAAAAAAAAAAAAAAAATATATATATATATATATATATACCCCAGGGATGGCCAATGCATGGTCCCAATGCCATTGCTGTCTTGTCCTGTGCCTGT
>NW_003852442.1:12154933-12155646 GCF_000181295.1 Otolemur garnettii
GCCACGATCCTCAGAGCCCTGGTTTCTCCCCTGGCAAGCTGGATGGAAGGGAAGGACAGGGCCATTCACTTGGCTCAAGTTCCCCGTGGAGCAGAATGTCTGGGCAGGTCAAGGCCCGCTGCCATGCAGCTGCCACTCACCATTACTATCTTTCTAGACAGCAGCACGTCCCTGCAAAGAGAGATTTCAAACCTGGCAAGCTCAGCCCTCCACCCCCTTATTCTCCCAGCCTTATAAAAATAGAAAGAACACATGTTCCCATTAGTCACTTGCTGGAGGGTTGCTGTGGGGTATATGCAAGCAGCCTGCACACTGGAGCCAGATTTGAATATCATTTGCATCTTCCAGGTAGACAGTAGATGCCGCTTCAAAAACACACACACAGCCCCCCTCCCTACCTCCCCAGCAAGGCACCCAGGGAGGCAGACCAGATGACATTTCCTGGGAACAAGGCCTATCGTTTGTAAGTTTTCAAATCCACTTGATAAGGCCCCTCCTGGCAGCCGAGGCCCACCCCAGCTGGAGAGTCATTCTGAGAGGCTTTTAATTAAACTTTTGCTTGCCAAGAGCAGTTTGCATACACACAGGAGGGAGGACGCCCCTGCGGGAACCATAAAAACAGCCCCTTCCTTTGGCTCTCTGCGTCCTTCACTCTGAGGTTACAGGGCAGAAGCGTGGCCTGTGTTGGCAACCCCTTTGGAAGGGCCTTGGGG
>NW_003852442.1:12156525-12164581 GCF_000181295.1 Otolemur garnettii
TAACAGACAACAATGTGGTCTTGTAGGTGGTCGGGTGACATCCTGGGAGCTGATCTCAAGATGCAGGGAGGGCTGTGGGTGCCTTCTGGGTTCCAGGTGCTGGGACAGAGGTGTGGAAGACTGGCAACTTCAGCGGTCCCTCTGGGTGGCTCTGACCGAGGTGACCACACAAACTGGTAAATCAAGCAATGTGGCTGACACTTTTGAGTCCATTGGCAACATGGCTATTTACATTGTCCTGAAGTTGCAGATGAGACTTATACCTATCTCCCAGAGCTGGGTGAAATGTGTGAAAACCTCTAAACTGCTTCAATAGGGCCAGGCAGGAAGGACGCTGTGCGTGTTGGCTGTTAGTAGTGACGTGATGTGTGCCACTGTGGTCCTGGACTCACCCTCGTTACTGTGAAGTTGACTGGCCAGCCTGCCCAGTGTTCAGCTTCCTGGCACACACAGGTCACAGGTGGAATCTGTGTTCCAGGGCACATCTGCATGAAGAGTCAGGATGGGGCAGCCAGGGCAGGGTTTCCCCGTCTTGGTACTCCTGATATTTTGAACCAGATGATTCTTTGTCGTGGGATTTTGTCTCCTCCTTTGTAGCACTTCTCTGCCCTCAGTTTTGACAACCAAAACTGTCCCCAGTAATTGTTGCCTTTCAGGGAACATTTGACATCGCCCAAGGTGAGAACCCCCGAGATGAAGCCAAAGCCCTGAGTGGTATTTCCTGGGCTCCTGTCCTCGTGTGCTGTCATGGAACGTGGCCTCTGCATCTGTCTCATAGGGGAATCTGCCCTTTGCCTCTTGGGCTGACCATCAGGGCTACCTGGGCTTCCCCCACAGACCTCAAGGACACCCTCCTAGCACCAGGTTATTACTGCTGCTCTCTGCAGGGGCGGTGAGTCCTCCCCTGGCCCAGGGCACTGGGAAAAGTGACCCACTGCTGCTGCTACTTAGCCAACAAGGGGCTATGAATTCTGCTGCCACCAAGTGACTTGCCCGGGCTGCACTGTTCTCTGACGACTCTGATGTAAGGAAGTCAGGTGCTATCCTGGCTTAAGAGGGAGAATGGCTTCCTCCCCATCTGTTTCTCAGCTCTGAAAGATGGACACCAAAGCAGCCTAACCTCTGGGCATCACTGAAAACTGGTCTTCAGATTCATGAAAGAGAAGGTGGACCAAAGGCTGCAGGACACGGCCCAGTGACACAGGTGCCCTGGGTTCCAAATCATACCTTGCTTCCCTCCACGGGTGCCTTTTTAACTGACTCCAGCTGGTCTTGCTGCTCTTAGGCTGAAGATTCCTTTGTCTTTTGACCAAACAGGCCCTGAGAGGCCTAGAGTTCAGTAGTCCATCTGATATGCCTCAACTGGACCTGCCTCCCTGAACTTCTTATGGATAAAAAAAAACTCAGGGCCAGGCAGATGACATGGCTGATTCAAGGTCACACAGTTAACTGGTAACAAAGGCAAGAACAAGACCCTCAATTCTCTTCTGGTGGTTGTCTTTAGCCATCTAATAAAGTGTACAAATTAATAATTTTAGGAAAGGGATTTTGCATAACAATGCCTTTCTATATGGCATTGGAATCAGGGATTTTCATATATGACTGTGGTAGAAAGTTGAAGCTTATCCTTTTAAACACCAAAGCATTTTTTAAAATTTTAAATGCATTAATAAAATATTTTTAAAACAAATGAGAATACACTAAAGATTTTTACCCAATAAGTATTAGGGTGGGCATTTTGTGTTATATATTTTTTTCCTTTAGAAGACGTTTCCCCCCCCCATTCTGACATTTTTATTTCGTTCCCAATAGTCAGAATTACTATATATAACTTCTGCATAAATAGCAAAGTCATTATAAGTATTTTCACTAACAAGTCTATATTTACCAGTGTTTGGAGGCTAAAATTGTTTCCAAGTGGGAAATATTAATCAAAAGAAAGTCAGACCTCTCTCTTTCCCAAGTGTGCCCTATTTGAAAATCTTCCCCACTAAGCACTAATGTGTGTTAATTTTTCAAAATATTTGCAGACCAAAGTGGTCCTTGCCAATTCTTCTGGAGTCTTGCCCAACATTTCGCCACTTTCTTAAACCAGTGGCGGAACCAAACATAAGAATGACAATCTCTTCCAGCATCGAGGCTCAAGTTTTTATTTGGCTCCCTTCTCTTGAGTTGGTGTTCTCATAGAGTTTGACTTGAATGACAAGCGGTCCTGGGACTGCCCTTACCCTAAGAAATGGCAAATGTGACTCCATCAGTTTTATGTCTGAGGACATTCTCCTGAATGTCAAAAGTGTACTTGCCTAACGTGGTCCTAGTTCATCACTCTCCCCCATGCCTACAGCTTATCAAGAAAAAAGTATAGAATCAGGCCTGAGGACATTATCACAAATTCTGATAAACAGCAAATAAGAGAAAACAAAGGGGCTCATCCTTGCTAAAGGTGTTTCCCTGAAGGGTGGATGCTGACAGTTCAGTCACTGGTGTAAATTCATCAGTCACTGTGAACTCATGATGCTTCCAAGATGGTGTTGGCCATTTGAACAACAAAACAACAACAACAAAACCCAACCACACAAACAAAACCCAAATATCACAAAAGGAGAGGGAGAGGGGGTGGAATAAATTACAAAATGAAGATAACTAGATCAAAGAATCATCCAAATGTATTTTAAGTTCTAGGGGATTCATTTTCCATGTTGGCAGGACAAAAAAAAAAAAGAAAATCAAATGTAAACCGTATTATGTACCCATTCATTGCCTCTGGCTTACAAAATTTCAGAATTAAAAAAAGTCAGGGTATAATTATGGAGTAGAAAGATAGTAATGGTAACCCTGAATTATTAAATCTGTGTTCAATTAGAAATTTCAGAACCTCAAACTCTTGCCATATTTTCAGCACCCTCCCGAGAATAAAAGGTGTGGTTATCATCCCAAAGGCCCACTTTGTGGAAACTTCCTCCCACCTAGAGCAGGGATTTTCAACCCTGTGCCATGAAAGGATCTTAGGTGTTCCTCAAAAAATTTTAAAAGATCATTAATTAAATTACGTTCAAAAGTTCAAAGGATAGCAAGCATTCTTATATTTTTACTCTTTTTTTTTTTTCAACCAACATAATTTAAGTGTGCCAGGAAGTTTAACTATAGGTTCAAATGTGCTGTGAGATAAAAAAGGCTGAAAAATACTGTGCTATGGAGTGATGGTGTTTTCCACGGGAGAGGAAATCAGAGATGGAAAACAGCAGAGGAAGGGGCCGCGAGGCCCACAGACCAAGGGTGACCGAGTTTCAGAGTGAGGACACTGCAAACTCGTGAGTGATGGGAAGCTGAAAAGGAAAGGAAGGGAACTGGAAGGAGACAAGCAGATCTGTCTCCAACCATCGCAGGATACAACCTCTGGGGCGGGGGGTATTACCCTCGTCCCCAAACTAAAAAAGAATGTTCATGGAATCCAGCTTTGCCTTCCCTAGAAAGCTCTGCTAGGGACTGGTGTCAGCAGTGGGGCGGGGTGAGAGATTCATCAGCTTTGTTACTTGTTAGAAAGTTGGAAGAGTCGGTCAGCACAAGGGCACTGCTGAGCGGGCGCCTTAGTTCCACACACTGCTCGATGATTAAACGCGGCTTGGAATATTAAAAGAGCCACCTGGGAGAGGCCTTAGTGGCTCTCTCTCACGCCAGCTTTGTTCATCTCGTTTTGCTACCTTGGAGCGCAGAGTGGTGATGCACCTGACCTTCATCTTGAGATGGTGAGTATTTAGGGATCAGGGGGATAGAGCCCCCCCACAAACCCTAAGGTTTATTTGGACCTTAGCTCATGTCAGAGAGCAACTAAATGCGAAAGGCATCTATGTGCAGAGGGAAAACCATAGAGCTACTTCCCGAGGCTACATTATTTCCATCCCTATGTGATGCCTGGACAGCAACTTGGCATTTCACAATTAGAGTAGATAGACACTTTTCCCATTAGTGTTTATTTTTGTCACCGGTCCTGTTGCTTATTGGAAAGTCAAGGCCATTAGTCTCCGTGGCTCATCCTTCCTTCCCCCTTTTAAGACATTTTGCTGATCTGCTTTGATTCCTTCAGAGAAGCCTGCTGATGCTTCTCTTTAAGGATGCTCCTTGGAGTTTGAGGGGCTCAGAGGTGTGTGGATTGCTGAAATTGGCCTTGCACGGCATATTTACCTTTGAAAGCTGAGGCTTGTGTAAAGAGGCCCCTGGCTGCTGACTGTCAGCGTGGTGGGAAGGGGAGAGGGAAAACCAAAGAGGAGAGCTGAGGCTTCAGAAAGGGGGTCACTTGGAGGCATGGGCTGGAGAGGGAAGAGGAAGAAGGTTGTGAGTAGGTTGTTCCTAAGGGCGTGGGATCTGAGGGAGGGTGCATCTGCGGGAGTGGTTCATAATTCGGGGGAAAAACCACAGAATGTTTACTGACCTGCCAAACTCCCCGGCAGCGTCTCATCTGACCATCCAGCGAGCTTCCCAGAAGCGCAAATCAGAAAGTCGATAAGACACCACCAGTTTCCAAATTCTATCTCATTGCACATAAACCAAAAAGTCTCAACAATCAATACCCCGTTACTGAATTACAATCAGAATTCAGCGCAGCGACACTCGGACAAGCAAGTACGTCCGAGAGGCATTCGAGTCCATGGGTGAATTCCAAACATTTTCAGTGGGATGAGGGAGTCAGATCATAAATTTGGAAGAGAGAAAATGAAAATAGGAGACAAAAGCTGAAATCGATCTGCCTTCATTAAAAATGGACTGGTTCAGCGCCGATTAACCAGTCCCGTTTATCCACACCCACCACTAACAACCTGCAGCAACTCTGAGTTTGTGTTAACTTTTCCGACTTCATTTCTGACTAACTGACGGTTGAATTTCTAAGTTGGCAAAAGGTACCGCTGATTTGTAGTTGTATCTGCCCCCCTGCCTACCTTAGTAAAGATTCCAGGGAGATCTATGAGGCTAATTCCAATTTACTAACCAGTATTTTAGAAGTAGATGAACCTTTTTAGGACCGTGGGGGCCAGTCATGGCCGGCCTTTCAAATGGCTTTGAAAAAAAATCCATCAGTCTCTCAAAATCTCTTTAGCTGAACCAATCGCCACTGTTTCCATGTATTCAAATGCCACCTCCCTGCTTTCTCCATCATCTGTCCCTTCCCCTCTATTACTGTCGTGTTAATAGAGTAAAAGATCAGAAGTGCCAGCTTTTAGCAAATAGATTCATCTTTGGTCACACAGATTTCCATGGGAATGAACACAAAGTTATCAGAGGAGAGAGATAAGCACATTACATGTGTTTTAAGCTTGCTGTCTGATTTCTGCTTGGCATTCACCGATTTCTTTAAAGCACTGGGAATGTCTTCCTTTTCCAGGTTTATATAGAGGAGGTTACATGTCTAAAGTGCCATTTAGAGGATTACTAATTTACTAAATGGTACCCCCGTGCCCCGAAAGAGTTAATTCTTTTCTAAGAGATAAGCAATTTATTTTCTATTTAGCAGCAGGATAAGGCCCACTGCTTACAAATGACTATGAGCCCCTTAGAGAGAGGAACAAGAGATGCTATATAAATACAGGGTATCATAATGATAAATATTGTAACAAAAGGCCAATCCAGGGTATTATTTTTATACGTACCCTTTCCTAACCTTTGTCCAAAAAGACCAGATCAACATCATGCATTCCCATCACTTTTGCATATATCTTTGGAAAACCAGATGAAAACAAGTATGCTGTATCCTCTGGTTAAAAAAAAAAGTCAATCTAACCAACCTATCAACAGATGTTCCCCAAATACTGTAACTAAAGAGAAAACACAGCCCAGCACTTGCCTCCCCAGAGCTTCCCATTTACTTAGGCTAATAATGATTCATGAGTAAATGCTTAGCCAGAGGCAATGATGCATGCCAACAGGAAGCTCCTGGAAGTTCAGCCCAGAGGACAGAGAAATCAGCTACACTATAAAAGAAGCTGTCATTGACCATCCCACACTGGGAGGCAGTGACAATGTGTATCTTCACCTTGGTTCACATTCCCCCTCTGCTGTTGACTAACTGTGCCGTTTCCACCAAGTTACTAAATCTTTCTGAGTTTCGGTGTCTTGAAAAACCATTGCCTTGAAAAGCGGTGAGGATTAAGCAATGGCATGTCTGCAAAAATACTCTGTAAAGAGAAACATGCTACCCAAACACAAAAGTCTCCCTAAAATGTAGACCTTTTCTTAAAAAAAAAAAAAAGTCGAAAACGATGGATCATCTTGTGAGGATGAAAGATTTCTGAATGGCCATAAGTCTTGGGATTCACTCTTAACAGGACTCCAGGGCTCATGCTCATTGAGGGGGGTCTGAGTTGGGCAGGAAGGAAACGACAGCTCTGAGTAAAGGGACATCATTCAATGAAGCCTGAAGAAGGGAGGGTGGGTGAGTTGTAAGGATGACTACAGGAGAGAAATGCCAGTGAGCTGAGATAGGTCAGTCCCAGAGAAGGCAAAGGAAGGAAGAGACCACAGAAAATGAGGGACATGCATGTTAGCTTGCTGGGGCTGCTGGGACAAATGGCTTCTGATTGGGTGGCTTACACCACGAAAATGCATTGTCTTGTAATCTGGCAGTTAGAAGGCCAAGATCAAGGTGTTGGTAGGGTTGATGTCTTCTGAGGCCTCTGAGAGATGAGTACCCCAGGGAGCAGGTATCTGCTGGTGAACAGCAGAAGCCAGTGTGTTAATCCACTAGCTCCATTTTCCCTTGGGAGGGACAGCTCTGAGGTCTACATTCTGCACTCTTCTCTGAGCTTTGCCTGTGAAATTAAGTTCCAGTTGCTCACAGTTTTATCACCATCCTTCCCCTTCCTCTTTTGCTTCTTCTAGTTCCTGGGAGCAATGTACCAAGAAAGGTTTTTGACTTGAATTCTTGTCTATCTCATTCTGAGAGAAAGAAGATGAAGACTCAGGGTCATTCATTAGGTATTGCATTGATATCACTAAGGTATCTTCTATGGAAGTGTGGAACCTTAAATTTGAGGGACGATGATGGAGTGAATTTGGACCACAGAATCCCCCTGCTCTAACATCTAACAAAAGGAACAAGTAGTAGTAAAAAAAAATCAGAAAAAAACTCACTAGCAGTAGTCAAACAAAGAAAATGGTGAAACCATAAACTTCAAAAAATATCAGCTGGGGAAAGGGAGGAAAATGATTTTTTGTGCCACAATGCTGCTTTTACCTATATTCTGAACCCCAGAAAGGGTAGAAAGGAGAAAATATTCAGTTTGCCCCAAACTCTCACAGTTTGGAGGGAAACAAACCAGAAGTGTGTATAGGCATCTTCGTTTGAGTAATTGCAAGCATAGAAGACCTCTATCTAGAACTGAGGCCCTCAACCTATTATTAGAGGCAGGAATATGGCCTGGGTGCAATATTTTGGAGGGAGGGCTCCAAGATAGTAAGTTATATACCCAACTAGGTGGCACAAACTTTGATGAAGGATATTTAATAGAATTTTTGGAGAAGGAGCAAAGCCCTGGTTCTTCCAGACACAGCCCATGAAAACACTCCTTTCCTCAAAGGACTCAGGATACAGACAATAGGTGGAACACATCACATTGAGGCTAAAGGGAAAGCTGGGTCTTGAGTAAAGCAAGAAGTTGGTCAAGAAGAATTTACTCTGCATTTATCAGCACAAAGGGAAGATTTGCATAGAGGTCCATCTATTTATTAAGCAAAAACAAGACAAATAACCACACGGATGGAATTTCATTTTTATGAATGGCAAACTAGTGCCTTGAGACCAATCTTCTTGCTGAAAACAACTTCATATACTGGAAAAAAATAGTAAAAACACCTTTAGAGCATTGAAGAGCTCATTCAGAATCCAGAAGCTGGTCAGAATGAAGGCGACTGTAGAATTCTGAAAGGAAAGTGGAATAGCAGAACTACTTTTTACCCACAGACAGTTGCCAATGAGAGTATTTGCCAAATCAGCACGTTTGAATTTTAGTTTTCACATCTTTGCTGTGTGTGAGGGGAGGCAGCAGCGGGTAGACAGTTATTAGGG
>NW_003852442.1:12165632-12179475 GCF_000181295.1 Otolemur garnettii
ATGACTCCCACAGACCCATCTGCCAATCAAACAAAGTATGACAACTATGTGATTAAAGAATAGTATTTAGTGCCAGAAGACAGTGAAAAAAAATCTAAAAAGTTCTGAGGGGAAGAAAATGTGATTTTTCCCAATTTTATACCCAGCTGAAGCGTCCCTTTACTTATTTTCGTTTATTTTTATTTCATTCTCTATCCCTTCACGCTGTACCTTGAGTATAAAAGCAATAGAGAGTCTCAGGTATATAAGATGTTAGAATAGAGCACCTAAAAACTTTCTAAAATACTTCTTGAAGATAATATTCATCCAACTAAAGACAAAAAAAAAAAAAACAAGAATGGAGAACACAAGTCTAAAACTTGAAAAGTTCATCATTATTTAAATATAAGAAGTATTAAATGTGGTTTAAGAACAAGATGACAAATATTACAAACCACAACAAAGTAAAACAACCACCAATAAATAAAAGGAGAGGCAGGAGAAGGAAATTAAGTTGCTAATTTTCTCATCTTTTAAGTGGGGAGTCCACCAATTCTGTCTAATAATAAAACACTAAGTTAAAGACAAAGTAACTGATCTAGACAAAGTTTTATCTCTAAACTTTTTTCTTAATCATAGATACACTGTTTAAGAACTATATTTTGATGAAAAATATATTTCTGGAGCATCAGAAATCCCTTCAATTTCACCCTTATAATTTTTGTTGAATTCTAATATAATAAAGACTAATAACCTTAAATGAAGTACTTCTGATCATTGTTATATATGATTTCTTTTTATTTAAAGTATTTAATTAATAACTGTATATATTTTAGGAGCACACTGTGATGATTTTATGTACAAATATATCACATACCAATTACCACTAATTTAATGAACACATCCATCACCACCTATAGTTACTACTATTGTGTGTGTATATTGGTGTGTGTTTGTGAAGCAATTTATGTTCTTACTAAGTTTCAAGTAACCAACACAGTATTAATTATAGCCACTCTAATCCCTGTTCTTAAAATCTCCTTTTCCTTAGTCTCTATGAGCACGTCATTTTCTTTCTCTGTCTTTCTTTCTCATTCTTCCCTCTTTTCTTTTATATATACATGGTAAACACATGCTTGAATAAATATTCACCAGAACTGAAAGATTTGGGAGTGGTAAAAGTTTTAGTAACATTTTGCTTTCTTCTTTGTACTCTACTGCTTTTAACTTTATATAGCAGGCATGTGTCATTTTTATAAAGACAATGAAGCCTTTATTCTAGAAAAGAAAAATACAGGCTTCCAACAGCTTGTTGTGGAGGTGTTCGTGGTTTTCTATATGACAGAAGAGCACTGGAAGATGCTGAGAGCCCAGACTAGGAATTTGGGGCAGAAAACAAATGATAATAGAAGCATCATAATCATCTTTATCTTTTTCATAATTTTGCCTGTGGTTTCAAATTAAAATGGCTGTCATTCATCTTTACTATGCATTTTTATTCTGCTGTTTTCTTTAGAAGATCTAGCCTCTTAGGAAGCTGATGTTCCTTTTCTCTTAATGATCCCTAACTCTGACTCTCTGATATTTTAATCCTCAATTTTTTTCTGAACATGTTGAAGAAGGACTCACCAACCCCTGCACACATTTGCAGATTAACAGCCTCTGCCATTAGCAAATTGGAAATTCCTTCCCTCAGCCCCCATCTAGGGGGAGTCTTTTTCTCCTAATAGTCCTATGCTTCCCATCTCCACATCTTCCTTATGAAAGCAATCTGTAAAGCATTTTTATTTTTCTTGGCTGCTTTAGCCTTCTGCTGAGTTTCATGGGTATTAACTGGAATGGCTGATTTGTAAGAACAAAGATCTTATCTTCAACTAATGGGAAGATGAATCCTTAATGCAGAAGCCAGACACTGGTTGGCAAACATACATGACATGCTCTGTGTCTTACTAAGTCAGAAAGCTCTCCTGAGGTCACAGAGTACATACTTGGACTGATTATGTTGCCTCAGTGGGTGAGATGAGACCAGCCAACATCCTGTGGCTTCTAAATTGACTGATCTGAACTGGGACACATCTACAATGCTCAACTGGGACACATCTACAATGCTCAACCTACACTAGTGATACACCGGACCTGGCAAGTGGGAGGGTGTAGGCCAGATCCATCAGAAAAGGCTTTATATAAACATGCATATTAACATATTAACATATATTTAATATGTATATCAACATGTATACAACATGTATATAAACATATAAACATGTATATTAACATACATATATTTATCTATATTAATATATATTAACTTATATATTCATATATATTTATTTAATTCTAGGTTAATATGAAGGTACAAATGTTTAGGTTACATCATTTTCATTTCTAAGGTAAAGTTTAAGTTGTAGTTGAGCCCCTCACCCGGGGGCATGCTGAACACCCTCACATTGCAGCACATTAGGTGAGATCCCTCCAATTATCCTTCCTCCTCCTCGCTCCCCTCACCCTCCTCTCCCCTCCCCTTCACTAGACTATACCTGTGTCATCACTCTCATGTGGGCATGCACTTGTTTATGTACTGGCTTCACATTAGTATTGAGTACATTGGATACTTTCCTTCCATTCTTGAGATACTTTACTAAGAAAAAATGTGTTTCAACTCCATCTAGGTCAAGATAAAAGATGTAAACTATCCATCTTCTTTTATGGCTGAATAGTACTCCATGGTATATATTTATCTACCACAGTTTGTTAATCCAGTCACGACCTGTTGGGCACTTGGGTTGCTTCCATGACTTGGCAATTATAAATTTAGCTGCAATAAACGTTCTGGTGCAAATGTTCTCACATCACAAATAGCTTTACCACACATGGCAAACAGGAGCCACAACCCCCTACTATGCAATTCCTTTAGACTACTTGTATCTTGAATTTGGGTGACTGTTAATGGCACAATACAATGACAAATTTTTCCCCCGATTTTTTTGCAAAATCCCGCATCCAGTACCTAATAGCTCCTAGTCCTTGCACAAAATATCCTGGTAATACTGAGAAGGACCCCTATTTCTAATTACAAAATGAACACACAGAGGAACTCACAGTGGAGGACCCATCAGCATTTTTGCTGCTAATGATTAACATAGTTGACAGAATAGGCCCCCTCCCCTCCATATGTTTTAAGCATTTTATAAATTGTTATTTTGATTATCATTACCCTTTGGGTAAGATTTTTGACTTTTAGTTTTCATGTTAAATGGGAAATGAGCCATAGGTTTTCGACCACATGAACATTTTTCATTTGCGTTTTTAACTTTATGAGAAATCTAAAATATACCTAGGAGGAAATGACAATTATAACAATAATCCCATATCCACAGGCACGGGTGCCTATGCATTTTGATCATATTTTAGGACAGACCTGTTCTATATGATAAACCCAACACCCAACACCTTCATTTAAAGCCCAACTCTCTGCTTGAAAAATATCAAAGCTTTCACTTAAGTTGCCACAGGGCAAAGAGATGTTATGTACAATTCAGAATCACTTGGAGAGATGGGGACCGCATGCTGCGTTTAACTTTCAAAACACAGTAAGCGGAATGAACTTAACAGCACACAAAGAACTCAGGGTTTCTGGGATAAACACACGGAAATCAAGGTTAGTGTGAGAGGTAGACAAAGGAGGCTGAAGATTACCAAATTCAGTCACATTTCAAAATTTTCTGCTACGATAATTCACTTTATGTAGAATTAATGTGTCTGATTGAACGTTTGTGCTGTAATTTACTTATAATTAACATTTTATGGTGAACGGATTTCACCACCTCCTTCATGCTGTGAACTCTAAGTCATAGGTCAAAAATAGAGATGAAACAGATAAGCACAAAATATTCGCACTGAAATATTAATGAGATTTTAATTTACTGCTTTAAAAACACATCTTTCATCAATGTCTGTATATAAAAATCACCATCTTATTTTAATGTGTTAATCACATTAAAAATATAATGAACTCCTTTAGCTGGCAGAAAGACACTAAAAAATCTGATGCGTGCAGGCAATCCTAGGTAGCTGAAACGTTTTTCCAACTTGTTCTGGTGCCAAAAATATTGTCTCATGAAGAGGTAGCAGTCAAGTCCAGCACGGACAAGAATCCCCTGTCAATGAACCAGTGCCTTTGGATATGACAGGATGTCTTCCCTAAAAAACAATTCTTCTTCCCAGACTAAGCCATAGGTGAAGACCAAAAGCTGGATGGGGCAATGGTGGGTTTGCTTTATTTACCATAAGGGAGAGGCTCATACCTGCCTAACATTTCAAGACAGAACTTCATGGTTTCAAATGAAGTGAGGGTTTGGGAGAGAGAGATTTTTACACAATATTGAAGTCACCCAAGGTTATCATTTCTATTAACACAATGGACAAAAGTCTCTTATTACTCATTTTTGAGGGGGTGGTAGAGTGTCACAGCATCATAACCTCACAGCAACCTCAACCTCTTGGGCTTGAGCAATCCTCTTGCCTCAGCCTCCCAAGTAGCTGGGACACAGGCATGTGCCACCACACCCAATTAGTTTTATTTTCTATTTTTTGGTAGAGATGGAGTCTCACTCTGGTTCATGCTGGTCTCGAACTTCTGAGTTCAAGCAATCCACCTGCCTCAGCCTCCCAGTTGTTACTCATTCTGTAAGACTTGGGCTAAATCTCTCCTTCTCAAAGTAGCCCCTTTGCTCTACTCTATTGTATGTTTCCATCATACCCAGGCCTCCCTCGGTTGGATTTATGATGATATATAGATATTGCTACATAGATATCTAGCTTTATCTATCTATCTATACTTACTGTGTACCTTTAATGCTAAATTGTATACACAAAGAGAATAGTGCCACATCTGTGTCATATACCACTTAACTAGCCATTTATAATTAGTACAATAAATATTCATTGAATGAATGACTGGATTACTGTGTTGGCACTTGGCCTTCTGGAAAACTCACTGTGGCTGCTACCAGGTGTTTACCCTACTTATTCCCCCACTGAGAGTTGGAGTCTGTTGTTTCCTCCCCTTGAACCTGAGCTGGCTGGTGACTGCTTTGAGCACCAGGGTGTGGTGGGGGTACTGCTGGGCCATTTGGGGTCTAGTTTTTAAGATGACTGTCAGGTTCTTCCTCCCTCATCTTGGATCATTTACTCTGGAGAATGTTAGCCAGCTCATGAGAAGTCCCACTACCTGGAGACTTCCAGACTGTGAGGACACTTCAGGGAGTCACATGAAAAGACAGCTTTAGGTGTTTCAGACAACCCAGCCCTGGAGCTGGACATGCATCTCGGACCTCTTGACAGCCTAGCCCAGCAGATTCCACATGAAGAGGTGAGTGTCCAGACGGAGCCATCCTAGCTGAGCCTTAGACATTTAGAGAACAATGGTGGGGCATCCTACTGCACACTATTGGAATTCTTGACCCACAGAACCCATGAGCATTATAAAATCATTATTGGCTAGGCGAGGTGGCTCACACCTGTAATCCCAGCACTCTGGGAGGTCGAGGTGGGTGGATCACCTGATCCCAGAAGTTTGACATCAGCCTGAGGTAGAGTGAGATTCCACCTCTGAAAATAACCAGATGTTGTGGTAGGCACCTGTAGTCCCAGCTACTTGGGAGCCTGAGGCAAGAGGATTGATTGAGCCCAGGAGTCTGAGGTTGCTGTGAGCTATGATGCCACAGCACTTTACCAAGGGTGACAAAATGAGACTCTGTCCCCAAATAAAGTAAAATAAAATCATTGTTTTACACCACAGCATTTGGGGGTTTTTTTCAGGTACCCACAGATAAATAAAACACCTTAAGAAGGTTACAATATGCACTATGCCTTTGCCTCAGTCTTGGATACCCATTACTTCCTACTCTAGAGCAGTGATTTTCAACTGGTGTGCTGTTGAAACACCATTCATTAACGATCATTATTAAATTATTTTTGAAACAAGTTCAAAGCACAGTAAGCATATTCTTTTTTTTATTTTTGATCAATGTAATTTAAATGTGCCGTGGAAATTTAACCATAGGCCCAAGTGTGCCAGGAGATAAAAAGGCTGAAAAACACTGCTCTGGAGAAAAATATCCAGACAGAACCATGTTGAACCTGAAACTCCTTAACAGGTGGTATGAAGAGGGTGGGTTCTTTGAAGCAGGCTCAGCGGACTTAATAAAACTAGTAGGAATTTTGAACGTGATCCCAATCCCAAGGGAACAAATCTCTCCTGAGGATTTCACCTGTGTTCTTTGAATTCCTTCAAAGAACAGTAATGGGATCATTAGACCTACCGAATTCAGCAGTGTCTCCAGGTATTTTATGCAGGTTGGTGGGCAAAAATGAGCCTCTATCTCCTCGCTCACACAGCCAAAGCTCTCAAAAGAACCACTCGCACAACGTGTCAGCATCTTCACCGCTATGCATTTCCCAGCCCACTCAGCAAGCTCACAATTATTGCTTCCATTTCCCAGTTAGAAGGGCACACCGTCCCCCCCTCCCCAAGAAAGGGTACATGTCTCTTAGGGAAAAGACTAAGACTACAGACGTGCACGAAAAGAGAGATCTGGTGTGCGGAAGGTACATCTTATCTTCTCAGTCCCAAATCTTTTACACTGTTGCGCAAATATTCAAAACTTTCCCATCATTTGTGATCACAGTGTTGGGGAAGCTAGGATAGTAAAGCAGAAGGCAGTAAAAACACAAAACCAAACAAACAAAGAAACTCCTATAGCAAATTAACCTGAGCTTTGCTTTATCTTTTCCAAGGTCAGAACAAATGAGAATTTAGACCTTTTACGCCGAGAACATGCTACCCATTTTTAAAATGATTTACAATTGCGAGCTTGTCATTGCAAATCCAATGTGACTGTCTTTTTTAACCATCATGGGGTTGTCTGGAATCCATCACAGATGGGGCAGCTCATAAGATTAGACCATGGCCCTTGATAGAGTCCAACACCTGCTTTTGGAGCAAAGGTGAATGCATTTGTTCCATACAAAAAGCACCACTGATTTGGGAGGTCCAAAAGCTTCCCAATAGCTTTGTGTTAAGAGTTCAGAAAAGTTATGTAGAGCAGGACTGTCCAACCTGTGGCCCACAGGTTGCATGTGGATTTGAGAACTGTTTTGCTAGTGTCTGTGTGTTTCACATGTGCCCCAAGATAACTCATATTCTTCCAATGCGTGGCCTGCACATACATTTTCTTTCCAAGAAAAATGGCTGGACACCCCTGATCTAGACAACAGAGAAGATCATCCATCCAACTCATTGGCGCATCATAGGAACACACAAACTTCAGAAGTGGACGGTAAAGACCCAAGTGCTTGCCTACGATGGGAGGAACACACACAACAGCTCTACAGATACTCTTCCCACTCCACACCTGCTTTTTCAGCCTGTATCCACTCAAGAACATTCCATGGAAAGAAAGATGACACTGGAGAGAGACCTGGGATGCCTATTTAGAAGCCCACAAAACCTCACAGTTCCATGAAGTCATTCCTGTCCCCTTTACTTTCTAACAAGCCCCAACCCATTCAAAGCACTTATTAGAATTTCAAATGAAAAGCTGAATAGTACGTGCATTGTAAATCAGCGACCAACAGCTTTTAAAACCATATCAAGAGAAAGAAAATACACTTGTAATTTTCTTCCTTTTTTTATCGACCCCCCCCAAAACGTTTGTGTGTTAAGAAGAGGGTACCAACTTACTTTTACAAAGGGAATTGGTTTGACTTTGGGAGGAGTGAGGGGGCCCAACTGGAGAAACCCTTCTACCTGGTTGGTAGGGGGCTCCCAGCATTATATCCATTTTCAGCACATCCCCTACTTTGCAGATGGTGGCTGTCCCTTGACAAACCACACTGCTTTGATTAATTTTTTGTTCCTTTTTTTTTTCCTTTTTTCAGATTTCTTAGAACCAGAAGCAGAAATATCACTTACCTGGGAAGAATGGCTATTCAGATCTCCCCAGTCCTGTAAACCATGGGTGCCATCCACGAACAGCTCCAGATGAGAACAGGGTGGGAGAGGAGGCCTCCTTCTACAGGGCAGGTCGGAGGCAGAGCTGTCCTCAAGAATCCCGAGCGTTAACTCTAACAGGGGTCCTCAAACTTTTTAAGAGGGTCACCAGTTCACTGTCCCTCAGACCATTGGAGGGCCGGACTATAGTTTAAAAGGACAGGCAGCAGCGGCAAAAACACCCGGAGGGCCGGATGAATGTCCTCAGCAGGCCACATGTGGCCCGCAGGCCATAGTCGGAGGACACCTGTGAGTCTAGGATATCCCGTAGTTTCCCATATGTTCATTTCCCTGAGAACTTGACAGGGTCAGGAGACAGGGACATGTTATACTTTCCTTATTTGTCTTCTCGAGTCCCTGGAAAGAGAAGAAAGAGCTTTCTCAATGTGACAAGTCTTCAAGCAGCTGGAAATTGAGTTGACTTTCCCAACAGAAAAGATACATTCTTCCCCTCATTCTTTCTCTTTCCTCCTTACGCCCTCCCTGTAGTCAGATGATTACTCCCCTCACCTGTATCGGCCACGGTAAGAGAATTTCACTTGTTTGATTTTTATCTGTTTCAGCTGATCTTAAAGTTACACTGCTCTTTGGAAAGGGTCTGAGTTCTCAGCTCAGCTAACATAACTTCGGGTGGTGCTTAATACTTCCAATAGAAGCATCCTGAGCCCTGTGGGTCAGCCCGTAGCACATAGTTGGGTGGTGCTTAGCACAAAGGGGACAAGATTCCCCTATGCCTAGCTTGGCTAAATTAGTTCCCTTTATAACCGGATTAGCTCCGTTGGTATATTTTTGTTAGACTTATATACCCTTTTGGTTTCTTTTACTTAGCAGGAAGGAAAGCTCCTCGGTGAGGAGAACGGCTGAAATAACCAACAACAGATTTTCTCTCTTACCTATCCAGAAATGTCTTTAATACACTAGAGGGGGGAAATGTAGGGGACGCCAAGAGTCAGATGACCTTTGAGCAGGGTGATCTGCAGCTGAGGGTTGGACCCGCGGGCATTAGTCCGCAGGTGTTCCTTGTGGAAGGGGAGCCCGAGCCTTCAGCCTGTAGTCATTGTTAATTACTCCCCTCACCTGTATTGTTCTGTCTGATAAAAGGCTAGTGCAAAGGGTTGCTCGGGGCTACCCTGCAAAGAAGGGTGAGACCGCCTCCCTCAAGCTCGCACTTCTAATCCTCATCATGCCTGGCTCCTTCCTGGGGTGATCAAGACCAGGGCTATGGGGACATGAAGGTTATGACACCTCCCTCTCTCCTGCCTTCCTCCCTTTTTGATCTTCTGCAGCACAGGAAGGCCCTTGTGGTTACACAGATCATCTTCCATGCTACACAAAGCAAAAAGATAAACCAAAGGATCATCGTGGCCACATCCTTCAGAAAACATTGGCAACAAGTAGGCCTCCTTGGCGAATGCTACTTTCTTTACACAAAACACTTTCTGCTAGAGACTATCACAACACAGGGCAGTGTGTTCTCGTAGATAAGACCATAGCCAGGTGCTACTCCAGATCACAAGCTTCCATCTCTCCTGCTTCTGTTCTAGGAAGTAGCTGCTCTAATGTCAAAATGAAAATTCTAACCTCCAAATTAATCAAGAACTGCTCTGAGGCCTGGAGAATGGGATCCAGATGTCATTCAACCTTCTATCTGGATGAAAAGATGTCATCGAGCTGTACTGACTGTTTATTTAACAAAGAATTACTAAGCATCAACTACTGAAAACCATGTGCATCTGCCTGAAGTACTGATAATTCTCTACCTCCCCTTTAAATAGTGTAATTACATCCCAGTAAAAATACTTGTATGGTCAGTAAGAGGGTTGCCCATAACTCCCCTTCAGTGTGGAATGATGGGTGGACCTGGGGGCTCTAGGATGAAACAGACTAGAGATAACAGATCAAAGGAAGGAAATACACTGCTTTGTGTAGAAATAGAGACAGAACCACCAGCAGTCAGATGCTAAAGTTCACGAGCTCATCCTAGAAAAAGTGCTACATACCTCATTGCTGAATATCACTATGGTCACCAGATGGCCAATGGGAGCACTTCAAAGGTCACTGTGGCAATATTCAGCGATGAGGATGAGGTATGTAGCACTTTTTCTAGGATGAGTTCGAGAACTTAACGGTCCAACCTCATAGAGGGAGTAGCTGAAGCTTGGGATTCTGAGCAGACCAGAAGAGCCAGGCTCTTCCTTTTCCTCCACCCTCCCCACAAGCCAACACAGTGTGCCTCCAATTTTGGAAAATTTGTATTGAGGAAGCCAACAGATTTTTATTTCATGAGATATAATTTCCTTTGGAACCATCCTAGCGGGCCAAGCACAGATGATGGGTGGCCCCTGTGGGAGCAGAAAGCTGGGGACCGGGAGGGGTGACAATGAGCTCTGATTATTCATGGAATGTTGCTCACAGCAGCCCTAAAATGCCTGACTCTGACTGCACTGTGTGAGCAGAGAGTTTCCTTGCCTCTGGATCTGCATCATGAGCAGAATGTCCCTGGGTTAGCTGCTGAATCTCTCTGAACCAACGTTGTCTCCTGCACAACGAGACAGTAGGACCTAATTCATCGTGATGCCCTGGCTCGTGGGAAGAGCCTCGCTCAGAATAGCTGTGTCAGTCAGTCTGTGCCTGGCTCCTTTCCATCCCAACTTCTTCCCAGGAAGAAGGTGATACCAGGAAGCTAAACCAATGGACACTTAAGCTCAGGTGTTTACAAGGTATGTGCTGGCTTCACAGGTGCCTCAGTGGCACCACCCCAACCCATATCCCGAATGGTCTTAATGTTTCTCTCCCCTCTTTAGTCAAGTCTCTCTCCCTCCCTCTCTCCAACCCCCTTCTCTCCCATTCTCTTTTTTCCTCTTCTTTTTAGATACACATGTTCAGCCCCACAGTGGTTACCTGCTGCCTAAGACACACAAGTAGAATTCTTAACACCTGCCCTGAGAACTTTCTTGGATCCTCCTGGGTTTTGTCCTGATGCTGGTCCTACCCACTGGTTCCAGGCCACCTGTCCCTACTCCTCACTTCCAATTTTCATCTCATTTTCTTATGCTTTTGTATGCTATTTTTCCTTCTTGGTAAAAACATTTAAAATGATTTCCAATCACCTGCTCTGTAACTCTTTTCTGTGCTTTAAGTCATTAAGGAACCGCCATATTTTAACATGCCAATAAGGCTTAATATTAATAGCAACTGAGATCTACATACAATGACAGAGAACATAAATATCCCAGTCCCTATGGTTCCAACTGACTTGCCTAAGAAGCTTATTTGCCTAATTACTGGACCTAATCAAGTAAACTCTTCCACGTACTCTGGTGGCCCTTCCTTCTTTCCGTCACAACCGTTCATCCAGTTGTTGGGTGTCAATGAGACAGGGAGAGACACACGTGTGAGACATAATGAATGAGTGAATTCCTCCAAAGAGCACAGAAAGTTAATTTCAAAATTTTATAGAAAGACTCAGAAAAGTTTGTGGAGTCACTGGATGCACTGAGTTCCTTTTTCTTTTAATAAATGAAACTTTTAATTTGAGATAATTGTTGATTCACAGCTAAAGAAATAACAGAGAGAGCCCATGTGTCCTTTACCTCATTTCCACCACTGATAACGTTTCCAGAACTACAGGGCAATCTTATAACCAGGATATTGACCTTGATATGGTCAAGAGGTGGAATAGTTCCCTCACCATGAGGATTTCTCCTACTGCCCTTTGATGGCCACACCCACTCCCTTTTCATTCCCATAATAGCCACACCCACTTCCTTCTCATTCCCATTGTGGCCACACCCACTTCCTTCTCATTCCAATACTCTCCTTAATAATCCTCAGCAACTGTTAATCTGTTGTGTCTATAATTTTGTCAGTTAAAGAACATTACATAAACGGAATCATACAGTATGTTGTAACCACTTGACACTGACCTTTTTCACTGTGCATAATTCTCTGTTGATTCACTGAAGTGGTTGCATGTATCAATAGTTTTTTTTTTTTTAAACCACTGAGCAGTGGTTCATGTTGTGGCTTCCAGTTTTCTGGCTATTACACATAAAGCTGTTCTAAATATCCAGGTTCTGTATGAAAATAAGTTTTCTTCTCTCTGGTATAAATGTTCAGGAGTACAATTGTTGGGTAGTATAATTGTATGTTCACTTTAAAAAACAAAAAACTGGCTCAGTGCCTGAAGCTCAGTGAGTAGGGCACCAGCCACATACCCCAAAGGTGATAGGTTCAAGCCAGGCCCAGACCTTCTAAATAACAATGACAACTGCAACCAAAAAACAGCTGGGCATTGTAGTCCCAGCTACTCAGGAGGCTGAGGCAAGAGAATCGCTTAAGCCCAAGAGTTTGAGGTTACGGTGAGCTGTGATGCCACGGCACTCTACCCAGGGTGACATAGTGAGACTCTGTCTCAAAAAAAAACAAATCTTTGAACTGTTTGCTAGAGTGGCTGTATCATTTTATCATAAATAGCCACCAACAGTGTATGGCTGATTTGATTTTTTTGCATCTTTGCCAGTGTGTGGTGTTGCCACTATTTTGAAATTCTGTCCATTTTAATAGGTTTGTAATTCTATCTCATCATGATTTTAATTTATATTTCCCAAATAGCTATTGATGTTGAACATCTTTCCATGTGCTTATTTGACATTTGTATACCCTCTCTGGTGAACTGTCTCTTCATGTCATTTTCTCATTTTCCAGGTGGATGGTCTGTGTCTTCACTGTTGACTTGTAGAAGTTCTTTATATACTATAGATACTAGTCTTTTGTTGGATATGTGGTTTGCAAATATTTTCTCCCAGTCCATGGCTTTTATTTCTGTTTTCCTATTAAGGTTTTTCACAGAGCAGAAGTTTTTAATTTTGTTAAAGTACAGTTTATCAAGTTTTCCTTTTTTTTTTTTTTGGTGTCAAATCAAAGAAATCTTTGCCTAGCCCCAGATCCTAAAGATTTTCTCCTACTTTTTTTTTTCCTAAAATTTTCATAGTTTTGTGTGTTACATTTAACTCTGTCGTCCACTTTAGCTCATTATTAGGTTGAAGTTACTCTGGTTTGCCCAACTGTACCAGGAACATTTGCTGAAAGGTAATCTTTCCGCCACTGAATTGGCTTTATGCCTTTGTTAAAAATGATTTGGAAATGTTCATGTGGTTCTATCTCTGGGTTCTCTATTCTTCATTGATCTGTGTGATAATTCCACACAGTGTTGATTACTATATATGTGTGCAATACATCTTTAAATCAAGTAGGTGATTCTTCCTACTTTACTTTTATGAAATCGTTTGAGCTATTCTAGTTCCTTCATCTTTCCACATACATTTTTGAGTAATGTTGTCTATCTTCACAGTGAAAAAACTTGTGGGGTTTTGATAGGAATCCCATTTAAGCCTATGTACCAACTTGCAGAGAATTGACATCTTTACTGTCTTGAGTCTTTCAACTCATTAACATCGTATGTCTATCCATTTATTCAGATCTTCTTTGATTTCTTTGATCAGTGTTTTGTACTTTTTGGTGTAAAAGTCCTGTATGTGTTTTGATAGATTTACACCCATATTCCTCTTTCGTAAGCTATTATAAATGACACTGCATTTTTAATTTCAGTGTTCATGTGTTCATTGCTGGTAAATGGAAATACAATTGATGTTTGTATGTTTATCTTATGTCTCGTGACTTCATTGAACTCATTCATTCTAGGTTTTTGTTTGTTTGTTTGTTTTTTTGAGACAGAGCCTCAAGCTGTCCCCCTGGGTAGAGTGCCGTGGCATCACAGCTCACAGCAACCTCCAACTCCTGGGCTCAAGC
>NW_003852442.1:12179606-12181529 GCF_000181295.1 Otolemur garnettii
TATGTGGCTGGCACCTTAGCCACTTGAGCCACAGGCGCCGAGCCTAGGTTTTTATTTTTTAATAGATTCCTTGGGATTTTCCATGTTAACAGTCATGTCTTCTGTAAATAAGAATAATTTTATTTCTTCCTTTCCTATCTGTGAGCCCTTGATTTTTTTTTTACCATAATTATTGCACTGACTAGAATTTCTAGTATGCTATGGAATAAGAGTGGTTAAGAGAGGATACCTTGCCTCATTCCTAATCCAGGAGGGAACACACTCAGTCTTTTCACCAGCAAGTATAATGTCAGCTGTAACTTTTTGTAGATGCTCTTTATAAAGTTGAAGAAATTCCTCTCTGTTTCCTTATTTCTGAGAGTTTCTACCGTGACTAAGGATTGAATTTTGTCAACATGTTTTTTGTGTGTTACCTGATATAATCATGTGATTCTTTTTCTTTAGACTTAATATGGTGGATTACTATTTGATTTTTGACTATTTAGCCAGCTTTGCATCCCTGAAATAAAAGCCACTTCAACACAGTGTATAATTCTTTTTATATATATATATTGCTGAATTCTATTTTCCAGCACTTGGTTAAAGATGTCTGCATCTATGTTTGTGGGTGATTCTAGTGTGTAGTTTTTCTTCTTTTGGATTCTTTAAGTCTGGTTTTGACATCGGGATAATATTAACTTCCTAGAATGAATTGCAAACTGTTTACTTTATGGATACAACTTAAATTGGGTAGAATTAGTATTAATTCTTCTTCAGATGTTTGGTAAAATTCTCCAGGAACATTTTTCTTTTTCTCCAGATCTTACTTCTCCCATTCCTCCCACAATGGTACAAGGTCTAATGCCTGTAATAAATTCCTTATTCCATAACACTCACAGTATCTGTTCCCTGACTGACTCCTGACTGATACCTTAAATTGTTTGCTATTAAACTGGCATAATAGTTAACATTTACTGAGCACTTAAAACATGGGAAGTGCTTTACACTGGTTATTCCGTGTAAGCAATCCTATAAGTTTATACCATCACCCCAACTATACAGAAAAGGAAACTGAAGCACAGAGAAGTTAAGTAAGCTGCGAAAAGTCACACAGCAAGGATCAGAAGCTGGACAGAAATCAAACTTAGCCATGCTGCTCTACTGATGCTCTCTCTCTCTCTTTTATATTTCAAGTTAATATGAGGGTACACATTTTTAGATGACATTGTTCTCACTTCCAAGGTAAAGTTCCCATTGTAAAAGAACCCCTCACTCATGGGGCATGGTATATACCCTCCCAATGTACACAATGTGTGCCAAATACCCTCCCTCCTTCTGTCAATTGTCCACCCCCTTTCCTCTCCCCTCCCCCACCCCCGTACTAGACTATATTTGTGTTTCATTGTTTATATAAGCATGTAATTGTTTACATATTGGTTTCAAGTTAGTATGGAGTACACTGGATATTTACTTTTCTATTCTTGAGATACTTTACTAAGAAGATGGTGTTTCAACTCCACCCAGGTAAACATAAAAAGATGGAAAGTCTCCATCTTTTTATGGCTGAATAGTATTCCATGGTATAATATACCACAATTTGTTGATCTATGTATTCACAGGTTGATGGGCATTTGGGCTGCTTGATGACTTGGCAATCATGAATTTGTGACGCCCTTTCTCTCAATGTCTAACTTCTCTTTCAGGAGACCAGAGTACATGGTGCTGAGAGAAAACACAGATTCGCTCCCAAGCCTCGCCCATTTTTTTCGGGTATAACCTATGCTTTTTTCATTTTGTTTGCTTTTTTCTGTACATGCTCCGGCCACTCACCCCTTTGCCTATTTTTTTCTCTTTTCTCTGCTCATGGAAGATTATTTTCTTCTCAGCATTTTCCTCATCAAATCCTCCCTCATCTCCTCATCACCGTTTATACTGCTGGAAAGT
>NW_003852442.1:12182061-12222827 GCF_000181295.1 Otolemur garnettii
AAAAAAAAAAAAAAATCTATTACGCCTTAAGAAACAGTATTAATGCACAAAATAAACAATACTTTGGATACAGAAATGAACATTTAAGTGGATGTGGACAAGATCCTTTCCATTCTCTCTCTCTCTCTGTATCTATCTATGTATATTTTTCCCCTAAGTGCCTTTGATTAGTAAAATCCATCAACTATCACTGGGAACTATTACGAATTTTTGAACAGTCCTGAAGAATTAAATGGAAAGAAAGAATGAATGAGAAGAGGGCAGAGAGAGAGAAGGGGAAAGTGAGAGAGAGGAAGAGAAAGAGAGAAAGGAGGAGAGAGAAAGAAAGGGGGAAAGAGAGAGAGAGAGAGAGGTTAAGCTCAAAGGCAGAGAGAGAGAAATGGACCAGATTATACAAAATTAAAAAGCAAATACGAGCAGACAATTTGTGCCGAGTGATTGCAAGCAATTACGGTCCAGCTTTTCTGGAGGGAAGATGGGGGGAGGGGGTTATTTCAGCTTAAAAGGAGACTTTATTCATTCCTGATCAGCTTCTCCTACCATTCTCTCTTTTATTCTTGGATATCAATTTAAAAAAAAAAAAAAGTCAGCTTTCAGATGTTCCATGTTCACCCCTGTGAATCCACCCCTGGGCAGACAGTGAGAATTTAAGCTTCCAATCGGTTCTTTCTATAGCCCTGAAAACCAATTTGTTCATAAAGAATAAAGTAAGGAGGGGGGAGAGGGGAAAACACAACAAGAGCATGTGTTTCTTTTAGAGGACAGCTTCAATTTTACTATAATTGTCTAAAGACGGAGCTGCTTTGATCTGAAGAATTATTATTGTGCCTCAAATGCCGGCTGCTAATGTCACAGCTGTGCTGGGGCTCGGCCACGCCAAGGGGCTTGGGGTCCAAGTTAGTCCTAGACCTGCCTCCAGGCCCCTCCCTCTTTATCTTTCCTTTGTCCAAACGGAAAAGTTCATTTTCCCAGAATGTCTCCCAGCCATCGAAGGCCCCAGCTCAGTTGATTTTGTTCAGGTTCCTTGGAAGGTGGGGACACAGGGAGTTGACGCATGAGGGCTTGCCAAAGCTGGGCAGGAGTGGGGAGCCCTGCCTTTGTGGGGGCAGGCAGGTCAGACACAGACTTGCCATGGTGTCCTGGGCTGGTCCAGTCATTGCATCAGGGGACCCGGCACTCAGTCACTGGTATCGCCTCAGCTCAGGTCCTGAGCAGGACCAAAATGGTTCCAGTACTTGAGAGAGACACAGAGTCCCTACCCTATCTCCACATTTCCCTGATTTTAGTGCTCAGAGTTTATGTTTGTTTTGGTTTTTTCAGAGACAGAGTCTCACTTTATTACCCTTGGTGGAGGGCCGTGATGTCACAGCTCACAGCAACTTCCAACTCCTGGATTTAGGCGATTCTCTTGCCTCAGCCTCCCAAATAGCTGGGACTACAGGTGCTTGCCACAGCACCCGGCTATTTTTTTTGTTGCAGTTTGGCCGGGGCTGGGTTTGAACCTGCCACCCTCGGTATATGGGGCCAGCGCCCTACTCACTGAGCCACAGGCACCGCCCAGTGCTCAGAGTTTATAGTTATTTCCCGTCACTCCGGCCTGTGCTGCACCAAAGCGAAGGCCAGCCCAAGACACAGAGTTAAGCCATTTTCTTGCAGAGGCTGAAAAGGTTACAAACTAGACTTAGCGCCTGAGAGCTCAGCCAAATCTTCAGGGCTGGTGATCTCTGCTTCCTGGCTGGTGGGCACACCAGGAGGCCTCTCCCCCTGCAACACCCAGCAAATGACAGCATAAACTTGATTACAGCTTTACAAAGCACTAGGCCCAAATTCCCCATGAAAGTCATTCTTTCTAGTCTGATGCAAAAAATACATCTGGAAGACTGGTATCGGCTGTGCAAGCTTGAGCTAGTTACTTAATTTCTCTGTGCCTCAGTTTTCTCATCTATAAAAGGAAGAAAAGGAGAAATATTTGCCTCCAACAGTGGTTAGAGGACTCAAGACAGTACTATGCACGTGTGCAAAGCGCTTAGATGATTCCTGGCACATTGTCAGATCTCAACCAGTGGCAGCATTTGTCACACTAAGCCCTGTAGGGACCTAGCCCAGAATAGGCCTCTTATTCCCTCTTCAGCTCTCACTGGCCTCATGTTCTGGGGTTTCCAAAGAGTAGGAGGGAGGGTGCTCAAGAGGGCAAGGCTGACTTGCAACCTCAGAATGAAGGGTCTGATTTATCTTGGCACATCGAGAGCCATGGAAGGACACAGGATTAACCAGGAGCCAGGCGAGGAGGGAGAGACCCAGAAGAACCTCAGAGCAACATTATGAGGAGAGAGGCCAGGCACCATGGCTCACGCCTGTAATCCTAGCACTCTGGGAGGCCGAGGGGGAAAGCTTGAGTGAACTCTGGAGTTCAAGATCAGCCTGTGCAACAGCAAGACCCAGTCTCTACTGAAAATAGAAAAATTAGCCAGTGTAGTGGCCAGTACTTGTAGTCACAGCTCCTTGGGAGGCTGAGTCAGGAGTATCTTTTGAGGATAAGAGTTCGAGGTTGCTGTGAGGTATGATACCATGGCCCTCTACCGAGGACAAGAGAGTGAAACTCTTGTCTCAAAAAAAGAGCAGAGAGAGACAAAGCAGGACCTCTTCCAAAGGACAGCATTTCTGTCTGTCTTTGGTTGTCACTTGCATCAAGGGGCCAAGGTCTTCAGGTTTTAGAAGAAACAAAAGACGTCCTGTCTATGTGGGACTGGGATTTTTCAACATGACTCCAGTATGCAGCCAAGTTGGAGGGTTCTCCCTCATCTTGGGAGGATATGAAATGCAGATTTTCATTCAAGACATCCAGGATGGGGCCTGAGACTCTGCATTTGAATAAGTTCCCAGGTGATGCCCATGCTGCCCATCTCGGGAAGACATTTTAAGTGGTGAGTTTGACCCTGGTGTCTCCCCCTGGTAATGTCCGCTTCTGCTCCAGTCACAGAAACTATCACTTATTAACACACTATCTACTCAGGCACGGCTGTCTTGTCGCTGCTGTAAGACCCTCCCCGACTGAAATCCAGGCCCGCTCCCTGCTGGTTGGGCTTCATCTGCCCTCAGGTTGGTGTGTTGTCCTGATGATCTAGAATGGTCCACAGGGGGCACAGCAGAGAGCTCACCGCTGGTGCTTACCCCTGTTCCTATTAATATTCGTAATTAATGCCTGGTGCTAATGAGTAACCGATGACTAATAACAATAATGACCCCGGGAAAAGAATGAGACTTCTACGTGGCACAATCCTCTCCTCTTCTTCCTATCCCCGAATTATAGTTCTAAAGGAGCTTCCAGAATCTTCTTGTGACAGGGACAACCTTACATACATTCACTTAATAAGACAGCTCCATGGAGTGAAATTCCACTTTCAACCAAGACATTTGCAGGGTGGCACACAGGGAATTGAATGCTCAAGTATCATTAACATGGAAGTTGTGAGTTCAATTCCATACACAGGGTGCTGACGAACGGAGATTGTTTAGTTCTCGTCATGGTTACGTGCTTCCTATGGGATCCCTTGAATTTCTTGGAATTTAAAAATTTTTGCTCCCCCCCCCCTTTTTCAGAAACATCTACTTTTAGCTTGTCTCCTCAAAGATCCATCTTTTCAGAAGCCAAAGAAGCTAATGTGAGCACATCGTGAAGAATAAGACTCTACAGGGTGTGGTCTCAGATCGCAAAGGATGCCCTTTGGGGCTGATTCAGAATTTGATTTTTTTTCTTTGTAGTTTCTTAAAATATTTCTCTTTAGCAGAAGGAAGGTGGCACTTAATGTCTCATGCCATCTTTTTCAGGAATTCGTTAAAGAAAAACTGATAGCAAGATATGTTATCATAGTCAATAATCACCAATGCCATGGAGGAGTCTCGTCTGTTCTTCAGATGTGTGTGGCTGGCACAGCTTTTGCTTTGGGAACTGACTGTACAAAATGGCAAGTGAGGCTCAGAGGCACCCTTCTGAGGGCTGAATGTAACCACGACGCTCTATGCAAGTCACAGGTCGTCACGGGCCAAAGCACACTGGTCATCCCCAACATTTCTTATACTTGGGCAGGAGAGACCCCTGTGTTGTGACTCTCTCCTCTGCATGTCAGTCATCCTCAGGTCTGGCCTTCTCTGGAGATCCAGTTGACCAGGGCGATACCAGTAAAGGAAGATCACCCAGGGCTGGGGAACCTGCAGCCTCCTGATTTAGAGATTGTTCTTTTTTAAGCACCAAAGAAGGCAGGAAAAGTTTCATCTTTCTCCAGTGCACCCTTTCAATGAAAGCATTTTGTTCTGTAAAATTTGGATTTAGCCAAAAGGCCACACTCAAGGATCCAAAAGGCCACACAAGGGAAGTTCTCCTCCACCACTGTGTGGGGCTAGGTCAGAGGGAATTGTTGGAAAAGAATTATCCTTGCAATCCCCCTCCTCAGGGACCCATACAATGGAAACTTGAATACCTCTGTTCCCCTTGCTGGAGGAGGAAATGAAGAACGTGCCGGAATCTAGCCCAACTCAGGAACCAGACTACACACTCCCTGAGTGTACTCTCACTCCATGTTGCACATCTCCAGTACCTAACTAGGTACTTGGCATGTAGTAAATGCCCAACAAATGCTTCTTGGTTGATTGTGTTAATGAAGTCATGAATGATTGAGCAAATGAGTAAATCAATGAGTGAAAGAACTGGGTTAGTCTTAGCCTGGAAAAGATTCTACAGTGTCCTGAGATACCAGAGAGGATCGAGCACCGTAAGCTCATGAGCCAACCTGCAACACTGCAGAGAGCCACCTCCCCCTTCTGATTCCAACATCATGATGGTGCTCGGTTGGCCCAGTGTCCTGGGCACTTAGGAACTTCCTATCACCTCCCTGGGGACTCACTTGTGAGGCTCATTCAGACATTCACCTGTCTAAGCCTAACTTTTCTCCTAATAGTCTTTTGGTTTTGATTTAAAGCCCTACCAAGTGTTAAAGCCAAAAGGGGCTTAAAGCAGCTTCTGTCCCAAATTCCTCATTTTACAGATAAGAAAATGCCCAGAGAGGATTACCAAAGATCCCACAGCCAAATGGAACATGAACCTGGGTTTTCAGACTCTTACTTCAGTATTCTGTTTTTTAACTTTCTAAGCAAATGGCAAATCTAAAGACTCCCCTGAGTGGCAACGGGTAGGTATTATTCTACTTGCCCCTCTAGACCCACCCTCCATCTTTCCTCTGCTTCCACCCAGCCCTGTGGCCTAGGAGACCAACTACACTGCATCACCTGATTGGCTTGTCTCCAGCTGAGTCTGACCAATGAGAAGGCCCAGAGGGAGGTCAGAGGTCAAAGTGTTGGTTACTGCAGCTCCCTCCCTGCCTCTCCATGGTGTGAGCACAGCCCCTGTACTTGTGGCTACAGCTTGTGGAAGACCACCCCTCTCCCATAGCCACAGGTCTCACCAGGGCCGGGAAACATGGTTCCTCCTCTGGCGACTTCAGTCCACTGAGCTGCCATAGCATCCCTTGTCAGTTCCCTTACCCTTTTATCTTTGTAAACAGTCCAGTTATTAAACTGTCTCCGTTAAATTAGCATGTTGAGTGTGCTATATTTTTTTCTGCCAGGACCCTGACTAGTACACGGGCTACTGGGTGAACCTGTGTCAGGTAACTGATGTGTGTATAGAATCATTTCCCTTTGTATGGGGGGTGGGGGGAGAAGGCAAAAACAAGGTAGGGGATACACAGGAAACCAACAGTGGTTGGCAAAATCTGCATGGCAGGTGGGTCTCTGATCTACTTTGGATCACCCCCTTTAAGTTAAGTTGAGTCCACGTAGAATCACAGGGTTCCACCTCTGGTGGCACCCATTGGTTTCCGTTGTGGAGTTGGGCAGGTCCCTGCTTCCACTTCCCTAAATTGGCCACACAATTCCTTTCCTATGCATGCCTGCTGAGAATAACGGGTTGCTACCTGCAATAACCAAACCCTACCATCTCTTGGTAAGCTGTCTTAAATGCTAAAACAAACACAAATTGAACTTGTTTTCCCATCTGTTTCTTTAACAAATGGGAACTTAAGCCCATAGGGAAACTGTGGGGGTCAGGGAAACATCAAATGAACACTTCTGAACAAAAACAAATGTTTCTGAAGCTCTCAAGACATTTCAAACAGAGCCCTCCATCGGCTGGGCCTGCTCCCTTCCAACGCCTGCACAGGATCCCCATGACAGCATTATTTGCTTGAACTGGATTTGTTTCTTTGCCCAGAAACAACACACAAGGAACCTGGAATAGGAAACAGCTACTGGGTCCGAAAAGTCTTCCCAGGACACTGTTGAGACCAAATAGGGATGAAACGAGAGTTGGAAACCACACCCAGGAACCAAAGGGAATCATTTTGGGGGGATCTGGATTATGACTTTTGCTGTTAAAAATATCAAGAGCAAACAGTGGAGGCTTATGTAAAACTCCACCAGGTAAGACAGCATTCCCCAGAGGAGGAGGAGTTGGTGGCAGTGGTGGAGGCACCATCTTGATTCAACTGGGGAAAACGATATCACCCTTGAGAAGCTTTCTCTGACGGCCTCTTACAAGCCCATGGTCCTTCTGGTCTCCTACGTGCCTCTATTCCAGCTGGTAGTTTCCTCTCCCAGCTCTGGAACCAGACTATGCACTCACTCCATTTTGCACATCACCAGTCCCTAAAAAGATACTTGGCATGTAGTAAATGGTCAACAAACACTTCTTGGTTGATTGTGTTAATGAATTCATGAATGATTGAGCAAATGAGTAAATCAGTGAATGAAAGAACTGACTCTTTTACAATTGAGAAGCAGGTAATGGCCATTGGGGGACCCTGTATGATGAGGTCACTGGGTCATTTTCAGGGATTCGCTACAGCTCCTTGGGTCTCCTCACCCTGCCTCCCTCTCTCTGTACCTCCCTCTACTCTCGGACTCTCTGATCCATTTTCTATCTCCTCTCATATAATATTTCTTCAGCTTTTACTCCTATTATTAGGGAGAACACATAATTTGTCAATCAGAGGGCAACATTTTTTGAGAGTAAAAGGGAATGCTAGGAATAATCAAAATTATGTAATTTAAAATATTAACTTATCTAATACATTGACTTTATTATATTGGTAAACTTATAAAATAATTTCATTTAGGCTGGGTGAGATGGCTCATGCCTGGAATCCTAGAACTCTGGGAGGCCAAGGTGGGTGGATTGCTTGAGCTCTGGGGTTCCAGACCAGTCTGAGCAAGAGTGAGGCCATGTCTCCACTAAAAATAGAAAAACTAGCCAGGTGTTGTGGGAACTTGTAGTCCCAGTTACTCGAGAGGCTGAGCTCAAGATTTTGAAGTTGCTGTGAGCTATAGTGACACCATGGCACTCTACCCAGGACAACAAAGTAAGACTCTGTCTCAGAAAAAAAAAATAATAATAATAATTTCATTTGAAACCTATTTTCAAAACCAAATTTTTTTCTACCAAATAACTATATGTCTGTGTTCACTAAAGCAAAATAAAATAATTTGTTTGCTCTCTTATCTGAATGCTAAACATATCATTAGCAAAATAATGGTACTTGTCCTATACCACATATCTTACATTTTTTTAGCCACATCTATTTCTAATATTATTACATTATGGCATTTTCCTAAAGAATGTCTTTATTTTAAACCATGGATTTTTATTTTTTTAATGGTGGAGTTTAAAAAAATAGTTTTGTCTCACAAAATTGCATAGACTCTTCTTCAAAGTTGCACTTTTAAAGCTTTTTTTGAAGTATCACACACAGAAAAGTACTGATGTTGCATTTACTGTTAATAAATTTGAATTTTTAACAGTTGACTCTTACTCTGGATTAAAATCATATTTCTCATTGAGAAAATACTTTCTCCAAAGCTGCTGGGATGTCTTAAAAGTTCAGAGCAAAGCCTGGACATTCTACTTTTCTATTTCTTCATCTTAAAATAAATAAATACTTCAGCCAGATATTTTCTCAGATACTATCTTTTTAAATCCCAAGTACCTATCTTTGGCAAATATTTTTTGCAAGAAAAAGCTCCTTCAAATTGTCTCCATTTCTGATCCTAAATCATAAATCTTGCAGTTTCCTACCATCCAGTAAGAATGTAAATGTATCCAAATGAGAATAGAAATATAATCTAAAGAGTCTCCCTACAGGTCAAGATAATCCAAAGAACAAAATTATCATTTTGTACAGGAAATCTTGCATAAATTTTGAGCCCTTGTCATTTCATTTGTTCCGTTTTTTTCTTTCCTTGGTTGCTATCAAGTTCATTGTTTTTCTGTTTGCTTGCTTTATTTTCAACAACTGCAATTGCCTAAATGCTCTACAATAAAGTTTTCTGAGCATTTTATTCTTTGGAGTATTTGGTTAAAGACATCCCATTCCTGTTGAACACCATTTCACCAAAATTTACAAATTTGTGTATGAAGAAGTTCAATCCCACGGCAGAACGTGTAAGTTCATTCATAAAGTAGCTTCGAGGGTGCAAAATCTTAAAAAAAACAAAACAAAACAAAACAACCCATTGAAGGTAAATAGAAGAGACAAACGTGCCTACTGCCACATTAAAGTATTTTTTATATTCAACATTAACCTCGTCACCAAAAATTTGTGGTTTAATTAACCGGGCATTAAAAATATTTGCAAACTGAAATCACTACAGCTCTTATTTTAATTGCTCTAACATTGCAGCTTAGTGGAAGCTATAAATTAGATGAACATCAAAACAAATTCCAAACTAATTTCTGCCCTGTATGTTTCTTCATTTTCTACTACCGATGCTTTGACCGGAAAGCTGTGCTTCACCCAAATTTCAAGGGGTGTTATTACCACAAAAGTTAGTAATTTTATCTTCACTGCTAAACCGAAAGTCCATTTAAAAAAATGAAGTTTACGCCAGTATTAACAATAAGGTCAGATGTTTCACATCTTCAGAATGAACTTCCAGAAACTTGATTTGGATTCCCCAAATTGGAAGTGGAAATTTGAACCAATTATTGGACTGATCTGCTTTGTGAACCATCTGCAAAGCACTGTGAAAACTGCTTAAACACCAACTATTTGCATGTTTTTCCAGCCTCAAGGACCACCGCGTTCACTACAAACACTTCATGTTTCTTAGGCATAAGAAACGTGGAATTTAAAAAATGAGTGAAACTTAGAAAGGGAATAGTCATTTGATATACATGAAGAGTCATGCTTTGCGGAACAATCTGTAAGCCCACCTTCTGCAGAGTCATGTGGGAATTCATTACATACATGAGAGTCTTCTTAACTCCTGATTCTAAAAACTAGATGCTGATGTTTTGTTAGCAAATTTTGTCTTCCGTTTTTCACGTGGTCATTTGCCACAGTGATGGTGAGTCTTTTCTCCTTTTTTTATTAAGTCATTTGTATATAGATCATAAATACATTTATGCCATTATGGGAGTCAATGTGTGGATTATTTGTACAAATTGGGGTGCTTACATCCTACTAAACAACATAGCCATCACCACTTTTACCCAATTACAGGATTAAGACATTTGTGTTCTACACCCGGTAGATCCAACTTGTACTTGGAATATGGCCATAGGTGTGGTCCCCCCTACCAACCCTCCCTCTATCAACCCTCCCTCTATCCCTCCCTTCCCCTCTGGTGAGTCTTGATAAATATTTTCCCCAAGAGACACATTCACTGACATTCATAAAAAAGGGAAATGCAGTCACGAATTTTTCACTGAACACGCCTTTTGGGTTTTTGGCTCATTGCTGCCAAAAAGGGTTATTTGAAATAACAATTGTTACCAATTTTTCTGTGTGCCCGCCCCTTTGGACTGCTAGCCCTTCTGTAAGCGAGATGCAAATACCTCACGGGTGCAAATGACACACCCAGCGTGGTTATGATTACAGACCACGCCCCACATAAACCCCAGACTCATCTCTATGGTGTAATAGGCTGAGCTGGTGCCTGCCGGGTGCCTCTGCCTCTCTGCCCTCCCTCCGTTCCTTACTATGGAGATGAGCTTGGCATTGGAATCCACCTGCTTAGCTAGTGGCTCAGAAAAGTGAAAGAAACCTGGGTTGCTGATCCCGCTGAGGCTCCGGTATGTAGCTGAATGTAATTCCTGACTTCTACAAATGCTGGCTGGAAAATTTCCTACTCCCCACTCCAAGTTCCTCTCTCTCTGCCCCAGATCCCTACCTTAAGAGTCTCAAAACTCATTCCACTCATCCTTTGTCTACATAGCTCCCTTGGCCTGAGATGTCTCTTCCAGCCTGGGTGATGAGTAAGGTGGCACGTCTATACCAGCTTACTCATCACCTCCACCTCCTCCTGGAAGCCTCTCTGGGTTGCGCTCCCAAGACATCCTAGGCTCTTTCCCTCACACTGCTGGTGATCACCTGTTGACGCCCTAACCCCCTTCCACCTGTGATGGACCTGAGCAGGGAGAGCTGTGTGTTTTTCCTCCTCTCATCATCACGTGCCCCCCTACCTGCTATCTAGCAGGCACATGAAATACGAAATGAAGAATGATCGAATGAACGTGGAATCTCCCCATAAAGGAGAAGGTCCTCCCAGGGGCCCTGGGAGGATACCTGGCTGGCTCTAAAGGTGGAAATCACAGGACGGCAGTGACACTTTCACCATCAGTAGAATCGGGCTTATTATGCTATTACACGTCCTCAGGGACCCAGGGGGTGAGAGGACACGCCTATTAGTAACCCCAGTTTATAGCTGGGCAAATGGAGGCATGGGGAGGTTAAAAGCCCCGGGTGACCCCGGGAGCTGGCGATGAAGCTATGATTGGCAGTCACAGGGGATCCTGGGTGTCTGATCCAGGGTCTTTCTTCTGAGTTTACCTTTAAGGACTCCTCAGTTCGTCCTCTCTCTCTCTCTTTTTGTAGAATCCAAAAAGTCCTCTTTCCAGATTAAGTCATCCTGGCTTCAAATATCTAAAGCAGCAATCTTTTTTTTTTTTTTTCTTCTTCAGCATTTGAAATGTTTTTAAGGGTTTATTTCAAACACCCTCTTCTTTGAACTGATTGTTCAGAACTTTCCTTCCACTTTGTCAGTGTGTTTCGTAGCCGGCTCTGATTTCTAAAAGGTTTTTATTTCTTCTCTATTAGCGGCCACCACCTGCTTACTGTTTGGATGGGTTGTGCTTTATTTTCTTTGCTTTCATCTATTGAAATGGACGAGAGGAACCTTCCGTAATGAACCTTGTTTTCCCGTTTTTTCCCTCTAGCCTCCCCTATTTTTAACCCCTCCTGCCACTGCTAGGGATGAGGGAGAGAGCCTGGAAGGTTCCTGGCTGTTGATTAGTCTCTGGGAATCCCTCTGCCTTTCTCCCCCGGTGTGGGGGGTGGGGAGGCGTGGTGAGGGCAGCGGGGGACAGACTGTGTCCTGAGTGTTTGAGGCACTGTAGGCTGGCTTTGCAACTGCCCTGCCATCCTGCTGCGACCTCGAGGAACATGCTGTGGCCTTCTAAGTGTCTTTCTCCCTGGCTGGGAACGAAAGTGTCTGTCTCCAATCCCAGGGGGACCCATAAGTTCCAGCAGAGATGCTAGGTCAAGAGTCATTGCCAAGGTCCCACCTTGGTGGACACCAGCTTGTCCCAGTTTTTGGCTAATCTGCACACACTGACCCTTACGGGAGCAGCAGTACCCATGAATATATAAATATTTTACCAGTTCATCCTGCACTTGGGGTATCAAGTTTAATGAACTAGACATCCTCCATTCATCATCCAGAAGAATGTCATTTCCCCCACGTGAGGGGGTAACTGGCCCTGCTGCAAAGTGCAGTCAAGGGCTCCATCTGGACCTGACTTCCTACTCCACATCTTCCCACATCTTTAAGAACAAAGTCCCCAATCCAGACGTTCCACCAGCCAAGTCCGTGACTCACTCCCCTGCCATCTCCTCTTCCACCGTACAATTTCAGGTGCCAACTTTCTCACCCACCTTTTGTTTAAAACAAGGCATCATCCTGCCATATCCAGCCGGCTCTGAAATGCACACCCATGGGATATTTCAGCACAGAAAGAGTGAAAAAGATCATGAGTCCTGTTCGGGTGACGACCCCGTAGCCGATAAATCAAGTACATGGTCAGTCATATTTGAGCAGATTGAGAAAATGGACCAGAAGTGGGCACGTGAAGTACCAGCATCCCTTTGACAGCTCTGAACGTACTTTGTAAATAATATCTGTCACCCCGCTTAGAGCTGCGACACCCCTTCAGTGCAACCGTATACAGGTGGAGTGATGAAGGAGCAGGGAGGAGTGCAGATTGGTGCTGGGATGCAGGAGGTGGCCTTGGGAGGTGACACAGTATTGCCCATAGGAAGCCAGACTTTTTATCCTCTGATACCCCGGCTTCTGCTACTGCAGCCACAGACAAAAGGCAAGGCTGGGAAGCCACGTCTCCCTTGATTCTTACTGGGAACAGTGATTTCCTGTGCGTTTCGACCCCACTGAAATCTAAGTGGATTGGCGGAGAAATCCCAGCCCAGAAAATGACATCGTGTGTTAGGGTCTGAGATGCTTTCTACACTTTGTCTGTCTTCTTTTGCAGAGCTGACCCTGGCCTCACCCACTCTCCACTCGGGCCCCGGCCCCTCCCCATCCCCCTGCCCATCCAGGCTTTCCTAAGCATCCAGCCTTTGGCCAGAGGTCTAGAGGAGCCTCTCCACGCCATGCAGGGCTTTAGCCCAGTGCTAATTAGTAATGCAATCCCGCAAAGAGTGAAGTTGCCTGCTACCTCCCCTCACTCACGGTGATTTATGTTCAATTTGTACAAATGGAGAAAATGAGATTTCAAATTTCAATGCCATTTCTGCAATGAGGTGATTAAAAGAGAGCGAGGTATCGCCTTCCACTGTATAGAATATTGATCCCAGTGCTATTTTCCTTTGCAATAACCATTAGCTCAGTATTATTTGCAAACCTCTAATGTGAACCTGGAGATGTAATTTACATTTGTGCCTCACTTATTTGCTTTAACAAAACAACACAAAAGCTTTGGGTCTTTCAATCTGTCCATATTGTCAATAAAATTAGCAGCTCGAAGGGAAAAAATTATATTCCAAACCATAACTTCCCATTAACTACCGCAAGACACAACGCAGGGTTGCAAAGGAGAGAGCGCTTCATCGTTAAGCCCCTTCTGATTCACTTCTTCATTCCCCACCTGTCTCTCCCAGCTCCATGAGGTTAAGATGCAATGAGGAAACTTTAAAAGGGAAGCATTCCCTCCTTCTCCGGCATGCCTCAGCTCAGCACATCTGAGGGGGCTGGCCACGCACATCTGAGGACTGATCACTGGGAGGGCGTCCCGGGAGAAGAGGACACCAGCCCTGGTGCCAAGTGCTGCCACGCGCCACGCGCCTGGCCCAGGGATCCCTCTGGGCTGCCAGGACAAATGCAGACACACAGACACTGGCGGGTGGGGAGAGAGACAGGGCAGAAAACTGGAGCGGGTAGAGGAAAAGGCAAGGACGGGGGAGGTAATCAAGAAATCAAAGCGCCGGGGCTGTGTTCCCCCAATTCAAGTGGCAGACCGTCAGCCTTCCACTGAACAAATAGGCCACGCAGCTCCGCGATTCTCATTTCTTGTCTCTGCAAATCCGTCAGCTGCCTACCAGACCCTGGAAGACGAGAACAAGAAAAGAGAGAAGGGGGAAGCTAATGACCCATAATTGGCATGATAGTGGGAGAGGGGCCAGGCAGCTGTTTTACATTCCTGGTATGTATAGTATGCAAATACCCACAAAGGCTCGACACAGTTTTGCTATTGTGGATCCGGAGGGTAACCAAATTAGCCTTTGGCAGCCATAGTAATTGGGAGGTGCTGTTCCCATTAGGAGTCCTGCAAATTATGAAGAAAAATGGACCCAGGGCTTTGTCACAAATAATAATACCAAGAAGAAAAGAGCGGGGCGGCTGTCTTTTCTTTTCTCTTCCCCCCAACTCCCCACCCTCTGCCTTTATTTTTTTTTTTTTAATTTCTGCATTGTGTTGTTAATACCTCTCCATCTAGTAATAAGAAAACAGTCTGAAATCCCCCACTAGACAGGGCAGCGACTTGATTGCAAGAATGTCAAGTCGGCAGGGGCGTCCGGGGCAAGAAGCTGCTGTTCTGTGGCCAGAGCTGGGCTGGGGGTCACAGGTAAAAAAGGTGACACTATCCTGGAACAGATCCTGGGGCCCAGAGCCCTGGGTGACCGGAGAAGCTTCAGAACTGATGTCTCCAGGAAAATACAAAGCATGCTTTCCAAGGAGTGTCCTTCCCTTACTCTAATCATCTGGGCCCACAGCACGTTTCCTTCTGGGGAAGAGTTTTTTAACCTTTTTTTATCTCACCGCATACTTGAACCTGTAGTTCAACTTCCGTGGCACACTGAAATTAGGTTGATCAAAAAAAAAAAAAAATAGTAAAAATATTTCAAAAACAATTTATTTAGTGATCTTTAAAAATTTTCACTGCACATTGAAGATCCTCTCGTGGCGGGCACTGGTTGAAAAATCACTGTCCCGGGGCGTCGCTGGCTCTTGTCCTCCTTCCTACTATGAAAGACGCTAAAGTTCCGTCTGGAGGTAATCTCTTAACAATTCAGATCAGAGCTCAAAAACCTCCCATCATGATGCATTAAGCCCCAAACTCATAAAGAAAAGGTTCGGAGACTTTTGCCCTGGGCATTCCCTCGAGATGGCCTAATTCCGTGTCCCTGGGAGCTGGGTGCCTGGTGACCAGATGAGCCACTGGAATATCAGATGACACTGAGATGAGCTCAGCGCTTTGTGTGGCCTGGGTGAGCAAAGGGGAATGGTCAGCTGGGGGCCAGGGCTGCCACAGATAAGAGGCCCGGTGTCACAGGCGGTGACATGGATCCAAAGGCCACAATGTTTCAAAAGGGTCCCTAACCACACAAGAGGGAAGGACCAGTATTTCCAAGCGCATCTTCTCTCTCCTTTAAAACGAATGACTTCCAGTATCCCTTCCTTGGGTATCTGCCTGATCTGCTGGGAGAGTATTTCCAGCGGAAAAGACCTCTCTGGAAATACGACACCTTTCATTTACGTTCCTCCAGTTACACAGGAACGTCTCGGGCAATGCTTCATACTTTGTTACAGTTCACACAAATGCACAATGTTAAAAGACGGAAAGGAAAAGAAAACTTCCGCTTGGATAGCTGGAAAGATATAGCCACATCCAGGCTTTCAGAGCCCGACAGCTTTTCCCATAAGGAAAAAAAAAATGGAATTTTCATAAGGTTTGAAGTATCCTCAGAGACTTCAATACAAAAGGATCCCGCCAATTTTGTCCTCCAAAGGGCAAAGAAAGAACGAATGGCTAGTTGCATGCAGTTAGAAAATTAACAAAAAATAGACCGGGTCGTAGCAATGTCAAATAGAAAGTTGAAAAATGAGTAAGAGGAGACGACAAATTGCTCACACAATGTCGCCGCAGAGGGGACCAACGGGTGATCTTGGGGGTAGAGTGACTAGTTCCTTTCTCTTCTGTAACATCCAAACCCGATTTCAGAAGGTAAAGGAACAGACTGGGCCCCATGCCTTGCTCGTGTTAAATGAAGAACACTCAGCTATTGGGTCTCATCCAGCTCTCGAGTCTCTTGGAAAAGAAACTTGAGAGTGAAAAAAAAAAATTAACTCACAGGCATTCATAATTTTTTTTAAGAAAATATATATTTTGCTGAGCCTGCCTGTCCATGTGCGATTATGCTCAGGTTTCTGTTCTGGGTCTGTCCCCGGATGAACCAGCTGGGACTGCAGTGTCCAGGCTCTGACCTCATTTCTCTCTCTCTCCCCTTCTCAGGTCTTTCTGTGTCTTGGAGCCAACAGTCTCTCTCTCATCTCTTCCTTTCATATAACCCACCCCCCTGTCTCCATGCACTGCCCCTCCATGCCCCAGGGGCACCTGCACGAACACACAGGCACATACCCCCCAGGCTGGCTCCTCCTTACGCTCTTCCTCAGGGCTCTGCTTAGATACTGTTGGTTCTAGGCAGCCGTCCAGCCTTCTACAACCTCCCAAGTTTGGGGAAGGGCCCTTCTTACGAGCCCTTAAAGTGCCCAGAGCCAGAGCTTACTATAGAAGTCTGTGATCGATCACTTGTCCAAGGCTGTGACACCATGAGAGAGGGGACAGCCCTCCCTCTTATCCACCCCTGTGTCCCCAGCACAGCATAGTGGCCAGCACCTGGGAGCTGAGCCATGAGCACATGTTGACTGAATGCCATCTGGCCGTCCAAAAGCTTGAAGGGCCTAAAAGTCACCTGCTAACACTTCTCCAACACTCTGTTTTTACACTAGGGAATTTGCCTGCAAGGATTTTAGAATCCTAGTGAGTCCCGCCACCATATAAAGAGTGACCAGCACGGACATTCCACACACCAGATAACTAGATGGTGCTTGTTTCCTGTTAAATCTAGGGTCTCTCTTTTCCTTGTTTTTTTCCACTGTAGGAATGGAATTAGGTTTTATCTGCAAATGTCGCAAAGAATACGGCCTTTCATACACAAAGGCCCACTGTGCACACTTCAGGATCTCAGGTTTACTGCAGAACCCAGAAAGAGACCACGTCTACTTTTGCAAGGAATTCACATGTGCCAATTCCTTCCACTATAAGCCCAACTCAGTTCCAGTTACTAGTATTTATATCCTAGGTACATGTATGTGAGGGCGTTACGCTTAGTTGGGAAAATAAGACTTACAAATTGAGAGTAACAACAGGAATGAAATTATGCGTAATGGTCCTAGAGATCGGAGTTTGGTAGGAGAATTGTGCTCTTGACGCCAAAATGGCTTGAATAATTAGAAACAGTCAGGGCTTGACCTGGAGGAAAGGGTAAGCGTCTGATCAGGACAGTGGCTTGAGCACAGGATTCCTGAGTGGAGGGTCATACAAAGATAAGTTGGCCCAGGGGCCATATAGGCAAGAACCTTTCATATCAAAGAGAGCAGTTCAGCTAACAGTGGGCAGCTCGGGTGTGGCATTCCAGGAGGACTTTCATAATATTGAGGTCTGTTATAAAATGGCCTCGTGAAGCCCATCTCTCTGCAGCCACGTGATCTGACTTGCTTTGGCCAACGGGACTTTAACAAACGTGATGTAAGCAGATATTTGAGAAGTGCTCATTCGCTGGACTTTGCCTTTTTTATTTTTTGTTTATCAGGCCTGGGCGAGGCTTGAACTCAGCACCCCTGGTGTGCAGGGCTGGCAGGCTAACCGCTGAGCTACGGCACCCACCTGAGTTTGTCTTCTTTTCTGCCAGTTGGGAATCCTTCCAGCACCAGGAGAGAAAAGGGCCTCATCCTTGAAGATGAGGACTCACATGGAACTAGAGGTTCAGCTGTCCTTGCTGAGTCCAGCCCAAATTGTCACCAGTAGAACAGTGAACAACTGTATCTTTTTTTACTGTTGAGACTGAGTCCAACCCTATGCCCTGAGCAGAGCGCAATGGCGTCATAGCTCACTGCAACCTCAGACTCAGGCTGTGGGCATCCTGCTGCCTCAGCCTCGGAAGCTGCTGGGATTACAGGTGCTCCATGCAGTGCCCGGCTGGGTTTTTCATTTTTTTTTATGACTCAGGGTCTCACTTTTTATATTGTTTTTGTTTTAAGCTTCTAACTTGAGGGGTGATTCATTACTCAATGGTAAACTGACAGGTGTCCCCAAGATAAGAGCCTGGAAGTGCTTCAGAACAAGGTTGCTCTTTGGGGAACTAATAAAAGAGCTGTGAGGCCTGCAAGAAAACCAAAGGCATCTGGCCATCCTTTAAGGCTATCTGATCAGAGTTGTCTCCATACCATGGCAGGTTGAGGGCAGCAGCCTTTGGGGTAGCAAAGGATGGAGGGACAGCCCTCTAGGGTGGTGAAGAGAAGAGAAACATGGGTTTGCATGGGGCCTAGTGGGGGTGAGGGAAGCCTGGAGGGTTAGAAAGAATAATAGAGGCCACATTAGCCAGGAATTCACAGGCAATGGTGGACCACAGCAAGGTCAGCCCCACTGGAGGAGCCACAGGCTGCAGCAGGCACATCTCAATGGCTGCCTCTAGGATGAGGCAAGAACACATTGGTGGTGGTGGTGTTATTTTGATTGTACTGGGGAAAGGTTCACTCATCAAGTTTTCCCCATTCCCAGCAGCTGACTGTGCTTTTAGGGAAGTCTGGGATGGCCAAGGAATCAAGCTGTATTGCATGCTAGGACGGATAAACCCAGCAGAGGTTGTCTGTCAGCCTAGACCTTCCATTTGTTTGTTTTTATTTTCATCACCCCATCATGACTGAAGCTGATATCTAATGCATGCCCACTGGCTGAGATGCCGAGACAGAGCAGCGATTAAGGGCATTTGTTCTAGAATCACACACCCGCTTAACCACCTGCTAGCTACAGACTCTGGGCAACTCACTTAACCTTAGTTTCCTCATCTGTAAAATGGAGATAATAATGGTTCTTATCTCATACGGCTGTTGTGAAGATTAAATGAAATCATATTAAGTGTTTAGCATGGTATTTTTATGAACAGCAAACTCTTAATAGTACTACTAGTATTTACATTAATTATTTAGAACTCCACATTTTCTCATGTTTCCGAGTAATCCGTTTGGAATATCAGGAAAGATCTCACCATTTAAATACCATCAATTCCTTCTCTGATACCTAAAAGGTGTTAATGAGGGAAAATGGCCTCTTGACCCCAGCATTTGAATCTGGGAAGGAGAGAAGACAGTTCTAGGTTTCCCTTCTGTTTGGGAGTCTAATGTATTCCTGATAAAAATCGATATGCACATTCAGCTACATCGGATCTTTATTCCTATTCCAGCTGGCTAGCAAGTTCTCATTAAGATATGATTTAAGAACTGAAAGTTCATTAAAAAGATCATTTTATGACAGAGTGAGATGAGCAACTTAGAAACGATTCCACGTCTTCTCTAGATCATCCCACTTAGGGCTTTTTTCCAACCGAATCCAGCATAATTCATAGAAGCGCTGAGATTCCTTTCCAAAGGTCTGGAATAATTCAGCAATTAACATCACACACCCTTGTCATGTGACGGAATGCCATCCAAATTGCGACAGAGACGCCTACCACCAATTTTCTTCGACACCTTTCTTACTTTAAGCAGCATTATCTTGGAAATCTTTCTTTCTTCTAAACTCAGTTCTAACGGAAAACGCTAACAAATAATTTCGGATTCAAAATAATCGCTCCCCCCCCCCTTTTTTTTTTAAAGAATAGAATTACAAGAAAAAAAAAAACAACAACAACAGTAACATCAGTTTATGAAAAGGACCAAAGTTCTCACTCAAAATGCTTATAACAATTTTTTCCCAGATAATGGTGTTTTTTTTTTTTTTTTCAACTGAAATAAAACAAAGCTCGTAGTAATTGCAACAGCATTAGCACTCTCTCAAGAGCGGGGATCAGTCACTGAAATCTTATGTTCCACAATGTCAAAATTTCTCTGAACTACACTTGAATAAAATCACAAAATGATAACAATGTCTGCATTCATGCAACATAAATAAGAAAAACATCGTATCAAGTGGAAAAACAGGAGATGCCTCATTTATATAATTGTTCCAAATTTCTGTTGTACAACACGTTCCTATAAAATTTCGCTGCAGTTATTCAAATACTTGGTGGAAGAGTGTCTTAAAACCTTTAGATTTCACACCTGAAAGATAACTTAATGGAAACAGGATCAGCAGATGTGCTGACAATTTTATCGAGAATTCTGCTGCAGCTCAGGATGGGGGAATGGCATTAGTTGCTTTCTGTACTTAGATATCAGGTTCAAAAATCATCACATCAACTTCCATTTACATACTGCCAAAGACAGGATGCTTTTTTGATAGTTTTTCACAACAGAGATTTGTGAAGATTTGCCTAATTCTTATCCTCTCTTTTTATTTGCAGTTTCTGGCCGGGGCCAGGCTCGAACCCGCCACCCCCAGTATACGGGGCCAGCACCCTACTCCTTGAGTCACAGGTGCTGCCCAGCCTAATTCTTATTGTAAAACTTTTTAATGGTATAAAAAGCTTCCCTCATTATTCACACTGATGAAAATTTTTATTTTGGGTTAGGCAATGTGGATGTCAGTTTCAAGGTACACATGATCTGAAAATCAAAACTGAACTAGTAGGTTATATAATTCCATCTTGACACAATGATTTTGGAGACCACGGACACATCTCCATTTAACAAATCCCCTTGGGTTAAAAAAATAAAACACCACCACACCACTGAAACTGGGAAACTAGTAAGTTCTCATTAAGGGGAACTCGATGAAAACTGGGAAGTGATAACTGATATTTCTTTGGATGAATATATAATATGTCAGAGCTCATTACTGTGGCTAATATTTATCTCGTCACTTCATTAGGTGCACTTTTGATATGTGCTTGTCATGTTTTTATGAGGCGACTATACCTTGGACAAAACTTCATCATAATTATGTTATTTACTAAAATGACCCACGTTCTCACTCAAATATATTATTTGTTCATCTTGCTTTTTACACAAATGGGTTTTCTCTTAGTCAGGATAAAGCTGAGCTCTGCTGTGGTAACAAATAAACCGCTAACCCTCCATGTCTTGACAAGTTAGGTCCACGCAAAACCTGACATGATGCATCTTAAAGCTCTGTCACCTGGGAGAGGGGCTCTGATGTGACTGCGTGAGTGGAAGAGGGACAGAAGAGGCTCTCGGCTTTTCTCTCTTTCAGCCCAGAATGGATTCATGTCCCATTTTGTTTTCCAGTGCATTAACTGGAATTTGTCATATGACTCCAGCTCAATTGCAAAAGTCTCTCAGAAATATAAGAGAACATGTGGAGAATTGGTGAACACCACTGGCTCACACAGGCACTAAACTAAGACTGGATAATTACATAACCTTGAACATGCTTCCAAAGATTTCCAACTACTGGCACACGATTGGCGCTGAAGCATTCAGAAATAGGTAATAGCATCCTTACCCTGTCATGCAAGAGTCAGTTTTCATTGTGTAGGTGGTTACGAAGATGTCACTGAATCACACTGGCTGGAAAAGGAACACAGGTATATATAATACACAGTATGTGTGTTACAGATGTGTGGTGAGTGTGGCTTATAGATACATGTGTCTTTAGATAGCAATATGGACTAAAATGAAACTTACTTGGTCCAACTCACTGGTTTTCAACTGGGGGCAAAATTGCACTTGGCAGTGTACTGAGACATTTTTGATTGTTACAGCTGGAGGCTCAGGAAGGAGTTGCTGCTGGGATCTAGTGGGTAAAGGCCAGGGGTGCTGCAAAATATCCTGGGGTGCATAAGACAGGCCCCCACAACGGCAAGTTATCTGACCTAATTGTTGCTGATGCTGAGGAACTCTGGTCTACCAGACGGTCCATGGGTGCTACTCTGCCTATCATGCCTTTGAACAGAGCAGCCAGCTCTGGACTCCTGCTTCCTTGGCCTCTTTGTTGATGGCTCCTGGATCTGTTTATCTGACTTTAATCTCTCTCCAATGCCATATATCCAACTCCCTATCAGTTATGCTGATCTGGATGCCCAACGATCTCCTTACATGAAACCCATTCAAAATGAAATTCAGTGCCATCCCCTTCTGCCTCCAACCATCTTCCCACCTTCTCTAATGCCCTGGACCCTCCCATCCAAGCTGGAAAACTGACCCAAGCCACTCCTGACTCCTGACCCCCTTCCCAGTTCCACACGCCACCTAATTATGTAGATTTTTCGCTCCCACACATCTCTGGAGTCTGACACCCCTTTTTGTCTCCCTGGTTCCCACTTGGAGGGCTATGTATACTATAATTCATGTAGAATAATAATAATAATAATAATGTGTTTATTGTTATTCCTCTTGTGAGTGTCCCTAGCTCCAGTCCTCTCCTCCCTGGCCCAGTTTCCACATTGCCATCAAGGATACCACACGGGGAAGTAGAACCAGCAAAGGGTCTGGAGTCAGATGTATCAAAATTTGAAACCCACGTCTTCCTCGACAGCATGTGGGATGTACCTTAACCTCTCCACACCACAAATGTGAAATGGGACTAAATTCTCTTACAAAATGGTTGTGAGGATTGAACGATTCCATACGTAGAAATCCCCAGCGTAATTTCTACTACATATGGGGGTCCAATACGTTTCACCATATTTTGTCATTGTGACTATCACTTTTAAAGTTACCCTTAACTTAAAGCACTTCAGTTTGTCAGGATTAAGCTTGCACTGCCAGATGCCTTAAGCTTCCACAACTGCTGTGACACAATAAATACTTCTTGGTCACCAGCCATGTCTGTGTTACTGCCTGGTGCCTACTGCCTTGGCTACATAGTACGTGCTCAATAAAGGCACATTAAACAAATAAATAAAATTAAGCATTACATATACAATATATAATAATAAAATAGAAATATTTTAGTCTGTGTTTAAGCTGGAATTATTCTTTCCCTTTTTAAGAGCTTCCCATTCTAATATACGCCTTTGTGATGCTCTCCTCCGTCCCTGCAAATAATCCCTCCTCTCTGCCCTTTTCTAACTTTCCGACTTTCTCTGGAGTCAGCTACCATTTTGCAAAAGGTCTTGTCTGCTTCTAACAGACTGTACATCCCCTTCTCGCCAGGAACCTTGCAGCTTCACTTTTACCAATATTGCCCCATCCCGGGACACACAGATAGATGTACACAGATTGACACACATCATTTGAACGGACAGGTTTTTCTTTTTTTCCCAGAAACTTCCATGGCTACACACCCCATCAATCATGCTGCTTGTACCTCCAACCTTATAAGGTTTATTATAGAACGTACTGAAGGAAAGCTTTATGTTGCAAAAAACAGCATTCTCTGCTCCAAGTCGACTGGCAGAAAAGAAAAATTTATAATCCAAAGGAGAGAGACTGAGAACTGTTAAACTTAGTAATAGCCGGATTAGGTCAGAAAGGAGTGGGTGCTTCTGGCGGTCTCAAGCAGCCAGGTTCATGTAGGGTTTGGCCCCCAGCCTCGCTGCAGACCAACTGTGACCTCCCAGGGCCAGTGTGTTCATTCTTCCCAAGGTTTTTCCTTACTTCTACCCAGGTGAATCCCCAGCTATTGATAAGTCAATGAACTCAGAAGCCATTGTTCCTGGGTGGGTGTACACACACAGCTGACACTTGGCCGGCCGAGACTCTTCTAATCCGAGTCCCACATCTCCTGTGTCACCTGACACTAAGTCCCCAGACCCCAGAGCTGTTGAGATGGAGGATAAAAAGCCAAATTTGCATAAGTTGTATCAAGTGCACCCTGGACTTTGAAACTGCCTTGCTCCCTGCCCAGGAACCTTCTTTCTTTCCATCCTGGGCTATTCTTCTCCTTGCAACCTGCAGACTGGCTGCCCCACTTAGGTCTGCGTGCCTTCCTCCCGGGGATCCCTAAGGGCCTCTTGAAGCTGGCAGCCGGAGAGTCGCTTCCCGGTAGGCGCAGTTGGCACGCCTGCAAGTGTACTTAAACTTTGTGTCTGATCAAGTTATGTGTATTGGATCTGAAACCAGTTAGTCAATTCGTTCAGGTCCCTAAGTGGCGATTTGTGGTAATGTCTACATCAATACGGATGGAGCGGTTTGCGAGCTGGTTTACGTAAAGCAAATGGCTGCAGGAAAGAGGGGTGGCCTCCAGTGTCCTCTCGGCTAATGAAGAGATGGCTGGAAAGAAAGAAAGAAGATATGGCTGGAAAGAAAAGCAGGCATCCGTTTGTGCGTAAACAGGCAGGCCTGGTCTGTTTCCAGGTTGAATCAATTTTTCTCTCTTACACACATCTCATTTCTCTCTTCCCAGCCTTTTTTGCTAAAGCTTAGATATAATCATTACTATTATAATCCTTTTTTCCCTGTGTATATTAAATACTCAAATCCAGGGACAAACTTTTTAAGTGGGAACCTGGGAGCTGATACAAGGTTTTCTTAGAGAATTATAGGAATAATTGAAACTAGGGGGTGTTCAATTCCAGCTTTCATCTCTCTCTCTCTCTCTTTCTGTAACACAGAGGCTCTGTCACCAAGGGTAGAGTGCCATAGTGTCACAGCTCACAGCAACCTCAAACTCTTGAGCTCAAACAATCCTCCTGCCTCAGCCTCCAGAGTAGCTGGGTCTACAGGCACCCACCATGATGCCTGGCTAGTTTTTCTATTTTTAGTAGAGACAGGGATCTTATTCTTGTTCAAGTTGGCCTCAAATTCCTGAGCTCAAGCAATTCACCTGGCCTGGTCTCCCAGAGTGCTAGAATTATAGGCGTGGCCACCATGCCCAGCCTCTCATCTTTCTTTTTTTTGTGTCAACAGTTTCTGTGCTTTCCCGGGCAGGGGAGGAAACAGCCAGTGTAAGAGGAAATTTATTTAGGGTGCCTCTGAATATTGCCTGTATCTCTTTACTTCCACAGAGTACAATGTTTCTAATAATTGTGATGGATTGATACTTAGGACTGGCTGGCAGAATTCCTTTAGCATGTAAAATATTACCTTTTATTCCTTGGTCTATAATGCATAATGGGATGTTTCAGTCAGTTTTCAAACGGAATAAACAAACTCAAAAAAAATACCCCCAAAGAAAAAGACGACTCTGTCTGTCCGAAGTGGTGTGTTTTTAAATCCCCACCCTCTGCCGGCCACGTGATCCACTTAGCAGGCTTATTCTTTGGCTCTGGGACAGTTGAGCCTTCCAGGAGTTGGACAAAATGGGAAGAAACTGGTGCATGTAAGTATTTCTGACAAAAATGCCTCCTGCTAAAGTGGAAGGGCTGCAATCCCCCTTGGTCTGGTCTGCTGATCTAGCCAGGAAATAGCAAAGTCGGCTCAAACCTAAGAAGGCTTTCCTTGGGTCTTCTGTTTTCAAATTTGGTTTTTGAAAAGGGCAGCTATGCCTTTATGATCCCACCTTAGTGCGCCAGTCCCTAAAATCACTTGGGAAATTTTGCCTCGGGACCAATATTAAGGCTCCAAAGCTCACCACCCTCACCTCTGACCCTGCAACAAATCTCAGGACCTTGACCAGAGGCCCATTTGATGTGGCAAAAATGGACCAATGGCTTTGCAGCCGGCAGCTAGACACAGACCAAAGCTTGATTTCCTCCACCTCATCCATGCACATATCTGAAATAAGCAGCTTTAAATGGCAGGCCGCATGAATTTTTATTTCATTTTGTTTGCTTGCATTTTAATGGCCATTCTTTCCGATTGTTGGTTCCATCACTTTGCATCACGGTTGTGCCGCAGAAACACAGACCACGATTTATGGGGCCTTAACATAAATATGATGCCAGACAGAAAGAGAGCGACATATTAGTTTAGAATTTGCAGACTCTCACGCAGGGAGCGCACAGCACTGATTTATGAAACCGAGATAGCCCGTAAATCCTAAAGCCGGGCGCTGCATCCGTGAGCTCCCAAGGAGCAGGAGACAGAGGCCCTCAGCACAGCCTCCAGCTGGAAGCCCCTGGCTCCTGAAAACAATGAGGGACAGGAAAGGAGGTTGTCAGAGGTTGGACTCCTGCTCCCAGCTCCAATCCCTCCTGCCCTAGTGTGTTCCACATTCCAGGGGAGGCGGCCCTGTGCAGACTGTGCTTGCTGAGAGCTCTCTGGCCACGTGGCTTCTGTTTGAGCTCTGCCAGTGATAGGAGTTTGGAGGAGGGGGGAGTAAGGGTCCCTCTCCCTGTCCATCTGCTCTGGGCAGCCCCCCTGGAAATGACAGCTCCTGTCAGACAACCCTCTTATGATTCTAGGTCCCCCCAGTTGGCTCTGGTTTCTGGGTTCTGTCCCAGAAGGTCCTAAGATTTGTTTCAGGGTCAGAGGTGAGGGTCCTGGGCTTTGGAGCCTGGTTTATTCCTGCAGGCTGGGGATGGTAATGTCTTCTCGCTTCTATTAGTCTCTGGGTTGTCCCCAGATGCCTTTCCCAAGCCTTTGACCCTAGACCCCGCATTGACCTTTCTATGTAAAGTACCTCAGCTCTCTCCTCCTGGCCAAGACTTGACCTATCTGGGGAGAAAGGCTGGAGGTTGTACCCCCATCTCCAATGGACCAGCACACAGACTAGGAACAAAATATAAATCTATTTCCAACTTCACCCAGTCCTCAGTCTCTTAAAGACCTCCTGGCAACATTGTTACAACCACATTCCCTACATAATTAATTTTCCCTCTCCCCTGGAGAAAGAAAGACTCAGTTGGAGGTCTCAACAATGTTATCTGAAATTCTTTGGGTCTCATGGAAAGGAATGGGATTGAAGGTTGCAGCTCCCTGAAGGATTTGGTTAGAGAAAGACTGGGACTTTCAACAGAGCTGGGGAGAGAAGGAAGGATTCTGAGAGACTGCAGTATTGCAAGCTGATGCCTTCTAAAATGGACAGCTCCTTTAGAAAACCAAAAAATGGAATAGATCCAGAGCTCAAAGCGCTTATCCGAATTTAATTTCAGACTCCAAGCCTAGTTACTCTTCCAACCCCACCCCAACTGGCATTCCGGTTCTGGAGTGTTTGTGACCATAAATGCCTATATGGTTATACATCTGGGCAACGTTAACACTGCCACTGCTTATACTTTTTGGTGCTTTGAATAAATGTTAAGTTGTGAGTTTCTGTCTTGGGTGTGCTGCCTCCTAAATGTTTTTATCACTGTGAAAAAGAATAACAGACACGGTGACTTCTCTGCCCACACTCACTAAATTTTGAAGACCATGAATGAAAGCTAGAAACTCAAAATGTGCAAAATCATCATCTTCAAATGAATTTTTATGGATTGAGGCCGGAACGGTGTTGGCCTTTGGTAGGGAAACACTGGTGGGAGGGGGCACGTGAGGGAACTTTCTGGCGTGCTGGTCATGTTCAACTTCTTGATATGGCTTTGGTTACAAAGGCACATAAGTCTATAATGTATAAATTAACCTGCAGCTGTACATTCAAGGCCCGTGCTCTTCACCGCATACCTGCACATGCCAATAAAACTTTTGAAAAATAATAATTTTCCAAAAGACCTGAAACCTTGACCCACGAAGAGTTGAAGAAGGAATTTCTTTATGGAAAAAGAGATTTCTTTATGGAAGAAGAATAGCTACGGCATCTTTTTTAAAGGATGAGCATTTTCATGGAATTTGGTAATCACTATGGACACACAAGGTTAAGTTACTGCTTGGCCAAGTGCACTAGACCCTGCCTCTCAGGTCTCAGAGATGTCTGGAAATGCTTGCAGTGGCCATGGTGGTGGGTCTCAGGAATACAGATTCCTTAAGAGATTTTCTCATGTGTGAAGATTCTTACACCATGTCTTTGTGATCTCCTGGGGTGGGGTGGAGGCAGCAGTATCAGGTAGAAGGAGACGTGAAATTGTGATGAAACCAAGACCTCATCTGAGGGAGAGCTCTAGAGCTGGGATGCAGGCTGCCCAGGGGAAGGGCGTTTAACTTGGGGGAAAGTCCTAGAGACAGGACCCCGATAAGAGCAGTTCATTTCTAGCATTTCCGGAGCTGAGGAAATGAGCGCTTTAGTTCTGACACGGGGGATGGATCTATGCAGGGCTGGGAGATTCCATCACAAGGGGGAGGTAAGTGCCTCTAAGGAGCAGGTGCCACTCCTAGCAACATCCTTCCTTCCTAAAATGTATGAACTATGTATTTATGAGACTTTAAGTGGGGTTGGTATCCATGGGCAAAACGACAAGGCTAGCTTATCCAGATAAGGCTGTCCTTTAGCATTCCAGGGAGCAAGAATATTGATCCTGAAAATACCATATGGCTAAAGAGATCTGCATGGGCATCAGTCCCTCCTGTCTGTTGCCTCCTCTGTTGGGTCACAGCCAACAAAGACAACTGGGGCTGCAAGCTCATCAACCCAAGGGGCATTCCCTGGAGTGCCACCATGCCAGAGGGGGAGAGGCATCTTTGTGCAGGTTGCAAATGAGATTGCACAAGGGGACCTGGGCTAATTAGTGCCCTTGGGTTGTGAAGTTGGTGACAAGCTGTCACTCTGCATCGGGTGGTCCCTCTTCTGAACAGGTGGCAAGTGACTGAAGCATTCTCCAAAGTGGAGAAGGACAGCGGCGTTTTTCAGGCTGCAGAATGCTGGCTCTTTCCAAGTCACACTTTTGGGGAAAGAGTTGAACTGCCTTCCAGTTCCTCATGTGATGGTACAAATATCCACGTGATACACAGATGCCCGAGAGAGGCAGCTTCTCACCAGAACTGACTGAAGCAAATTTGAGTACATTTAAATAGGAACTTTATGAATGGGGACTACTGATGTCATAGGAGGAAATGTGAGCGATCCAAAGAAGAAAATATGTAAACAGAAAAAAATATATAACTGCCACAAAAATCTACACGGAATCTAATTGTTAATGTTTTCTCTTTCCTTATATATAGTCCCAGGCTGCCCGATGACATTTTAGTCCACGAAGCACCTGACTGCATATACGATGGTGGGCGCACAAGCTTATAACAGAGCTGAAAAACTCCTATGGCCTAGTGACGTCATAGCTGTCATTGTAGCATAATCATGCGTCACTCGCATTTGTGGTGTTGTTGATGTAAAACAAATCTACTGTCCTGCCAGTCATACAAAAGGATAGTACAGGCTGATCACAGTGCTTCATGCCTATAATTCCAGCATTTTGGAGGCCAAGGCAGGAGGATCACTTGAGGCCAGGAGCTTAAGACCAGCCTAGGCAACATAGGAAGACCCTAGCTCTTAAAAAAAAAAAAAAAGCCAGGCATGATGGTGCACGCCTGTAGTCCAGGCTACTCAGAAGGACAAGGTGAGAGGATCACTTGAGCCCAGGAATGTGAAGCTACCATGAGCTATGATCATGCCACTGCTGTCTGTCCTGCAGGACAGAGCAAGACCTTGTCTCTAGATTAAAAAGTATAGCGAATATAATTATATACAGTATGTAATACTTGATAAAGAGAATAAAAGCCTATATTCCTGGTTTATGTATTTATTATGCTTTTTATCATTATTTTAGAGTGTACTCCTTACAAAAAAAAGTTCACTATAAAATAGCCTTAGGCAAGTCCTTCAGGAAATATTCCAGAATAAAGCATTGTCATCACAGGAGATGACAGCTCCATGCTCACTGCTCTCTCTGAGGACCTTCTTTCTCGTGGGACAAGATGAGGAGGTGAAGACAGTCAGGATGATCCTGACCCCATGTGGGCCCAGGCTAAGGTGTGTCTGTGTCTTAGCATCTAACAAAAAAGGTTAAAAAGTTAAAAAAAAAATAATGGAAAGAAAGCTTGTAGAATATGGGTATTCTAAAACATCTTCTTTTCTAAAGAAAATATTTTGTACAGCTATTCAATGCATTTGCATGTTAAGCTAATTTTATTACAAAAGAGTCAAAAGTTAAAAAGTATTAAAAAGGTTATAAAGTTTAAAATCGAGCCTAAGCTAAGGTTCACTCATTATAGAAGAAAGAAAATCATTGTTTTCTTGTCAATTTAGTGTAGCCGATATGTCCAGTGTTTATACAGCCCATAGCCGTGCACAGTGACATCCTGGGTCTTCACATCCACTCACCGACTCTCCCAGAGCGACTTCCAGTCCTGTAAGCTCCATTCATGATGAACACCTTAGGTACACACAATTATTTTTTATCTCTTATGCTGTATTTTTACGGTGCCTTTTCTATGTTTGGATATGTTTAGAGATGCAAATACTTAGCTTTGTGCTACAATCGCCTGCTGTATTCAGTACAGTAACACGCCACAGGTCTGTAACCCAGGAGCGAGAGGCTACTCCATAGCGTCTGGGTGTGTTGTAGGCCACACCATCGAGGCTTGTGTGAGCACGCTCGGTGCTCTGCCTGCTGATGGACTTCTCGGAACGTTTCTTTGTCATTAAATGATGCCCAATTTTACACACGCACACAAAATCTGAGACTCAGAAACAGATCTACCTTCAGCATGAAATAAGCCAACTGAGAAGAAAAGCTACACAAGAAGAAAGCATACCCTACCAGAGATCCCTCTTTCTGGAATGTTTACCCAGCGGTCTCCTCGCCCCGCCCCCCAGCCTTGGAATGTGTTGCAAGTGCTTATGGGTAATGGGTCGTCATCAATCATCAAAGCCATGGCTGGATTGAAACTGACAATCAGATCAGCCATCTCAATGAACGAGAGATCTGAGTCTCTTTCGAAGGCTCCGTTTCTCTGAAAAGAATTCCACTAAAGACACCGTGACATTTACTGAGAACACCTCGGAGCGGCACTCAAACTGTGCACAAAATGGAAAATGTCTCAAAGAGCCCTCAAAATTAATGAGAAAAATTAAAAGAACCCTGAAAGAAAAGCTGCTTTGTGGAGAAGAAGGAGGCTCGGTGAGTTAGCCTGTGCCGGAATCTGGAAGCTGCGCCTGGCAGGGCAGGCCGCACCCAGCATCCTTCCTTAACGGGAATGAGGAGCCCCTGAAATCTTCCTCACCCTTCTCTGGTGAGAAGGGTTTTGTCCAGGAAATGTTTGGTTGCTGTTATGCTTTAAAAAAAAAAAAAAAAAAGAGTCACTTGTTTACATTGTTAAACTCTGAAACTCTGTCTCCCAGGCAGTGGGGTATCTTTTTTTTTCCTGTTTCTTTCCACCAGAAGGTAAACCCAATGAAAAGCTGGTTGAAGATACAGCCTTGAAAGTCACTGGTTGAGCCAAAAAGGCCACAGGTCAAGAAACCTGTGGTTAGGCCATTTGGAATATAAATGGGAACTTCTCAAAGGACATTAAGGAAAGTGACTTGGAAAATGAATACCCACCTCCCTTCCCAGCTTCCTTGGATAAAGTCCAACAAGACCTTCTTGGGGGTATCAAGTTGAGGACCCTGGAACACTGAATGATTAAATGTGTTGGTGGAGAAACCAGGAAGGCTCACCATGGCCTACGTTCCTCCTGTGAAGAGGTTGCCATACTCCTTCATGCCTCATGGCCCTGGCGAGTGACCACAGCTAAAAGGGTCCGAAGTGGGCATCCCAAGGCAGTCATAGATATTGGGACAGTTGCCCGTGTGGTGGCCCAAAAAGCTGCTGTACAGTGTGCGGGATTTGCCCATGGGGAATGTGGACTTCACATCTGTCCAGGGTCTCAGAAGAGGGTTAATGGTACAAAAATCAGAGAAAGAGCCTTAGACTCGGTAGATGTGATGGAGTAGGATAATGGATTCCAGCTGCAGATAGTCAGATGATGACCTGGCACCCTCTCACCATGAGGCCAGGCTGCCACCCACTAGAGCTGCCAATTGTCCTCAAGTGGCACCCCCATTCTTTCTGATCCAAAGCTGTGTGCCAATGAGATGATTCTCATTTCCCTGAATGTTATTTATTTATTTATTTATTTATTTTGGCTGGGGCTGGGTTTGAACCAGCCACCTTCGGCATATGGGGCCGGTGCCCTACACCTTTCAGCCACAGGCACCACCCCCTGAATGTTATCAAAACAGACATGGTTGATTGAGGCAAACACAATGTCTTGACGCCCTGTAACCTGAAAGCTTCTCCCTATTACATCAACATAATAATTGGAACCGTGATGGCAAACCCCACTTGTGGTGTGTTCACTGGTGTGTCACATGGCTTCACGATGGGACAACCAAGCCCACTGTGTCATGTTTACTAGGAATCACTGGTCCCCCTCTTCCAGCTTTGTCAAGACATTTTCCAATCAGAGCTGGATGGTGCTTCCCCAGAATGGGAGTCAGCATTCCAGTCACAGGGCCTACGGCCTCTAGACACCCACAATTTCATCTGTGGGGCATCTGTAGCCATGGTGATGAGCTAGAGGCGCTTAGCTGTTTACATGTGTCACACTCCCACATCTATGTGTCATGGCCACTTACGTAAATAGCATTAGCAGCCTGGGGTAAATCCATAGGTGACTGTCTCTGAGGATGTCTGTGGTGTTGGACACATTGATGACTAGGTTCTTCTTTCTGCTTTAAGTCACAACTGTCTACGTGTAAAGGAGCTGCCGGAGAAATGTCACATGGCTTTGGGCTTGTCTTCAAAAGGAGCTGACTGCACGTGTCTGCTTGTGGTGACGGTGGCAGCTCTGTTGTGGCACCTACTCCAGGGACTGACCCTTGAAAGCCCATTCTCCTCCAGTCCCTACCCCAGCTCACCCAGCTTTGAATCACCAGCCTGTCCATTACAGACAATGTTATGATTTAACTGGATACTCAATTTCCCAAATGGGACAGGGGAACAGAAAAACAGCATGGCCCTGTAGGAGCAAAGATACTGAAGGGACAGCCACAGAGCACACCATCAGAGAAAGATGGGGTTGCTTCCTGCATTCAGGGAACATGTCATCAAGTGCATTGACCCAAAGTCAATGGATACAGAATCACATTTGCTTACAACATTTTGATCTGCTTCTTCTGAAAGTAAAATAAGAAATTCCTAAGGAATGAACTGAGGTCGGTACTCCTGAGAGGTAGAAGCGAATCTAATAGTTATCCTTTTCCTCATTTGAAAACAAATACTGCTTTGCTCTAGAAATTGCATTTTTTTACTCCCCCCCCCCCAAACAACAGCAAAAGGTGGGGCAGAGAGGGACAAATGGGAAAATGTACTTATTGTTTGTCTCAATGACAGGATTAATAAAAGTCTGATTAATAAATAAACAGAGATGGAAATATTGCTACAGTTTCTTACAACCCATACTCCGACCATTCTCTTTTTTCTCTCCCTGTGTCTTTTAAATACTCCCCTCGCCACTCCACTCCAGTCCCCAGCTTTGGGAAGAAAGTATTTATTTCACTCTTCCTGTTTTCCTTTAATAGCTGTGAAATAAACAGTGGCAGGTTGATACACCGAGGCAGGAAAGAAACCAGTGACCTCGAATCAAGGAATTCACATCACCTCTTACGAAAGTGGGAAAACCAAAAATACCCATCTCCAGCCTGGACACCCTTCTTCGTCCTCATCCTGTTTTGATTTTTGAGTTAAAAATCTACCTAGGTTTCAAAACCGATTTTCCAAGAACCAACCAAATATGGAGCGTGTGTAGAAACACAGTAGCTTACAAAAAAAAGAAGAAAGAAAGAAAAGAAAAGAAAAGAAAAAGATAATTATCAGAGGGAAGGAGGAGGAAGGAAAGAGGAGGGACATAAAGGGAGATGGCACAAGGGAGCTGGGCCAGGTGAACACAGAGCAATGCGCTTAACCCACCTGGAGAGCAAATCGGACCAGCCAAGCGCTCTCAGCCAATCGCCGGGGTCCGCGGCCGGGAGGAGAGTCGGCATGGGTTCATTTGGCCGAGGAGCGTGTTTTATAAACCTCCCGGCGCAGCTATGAAAGCTATCAGGATCTTCCCATGCTTCCTGTCATTCCGTGGAGATTGGCTGCTGGAGCGCTGGGGAGTAGGGGTGGAGGGAGGAAGAGGGTGGCTGGGTGGAGAGGGGGGAACTGGCTCGGGTGGGAAGCGGAATCACACAGGAATTTATTTTAAGTGCATAGACAAGATGGAAGGACGGAAAAAAACCCAGTGTATGCCTTTGGGGTCATGTGAGGGAGCCAGTGGCAAAGATGATAATATACGAGGGGAAAGAGAGAGGGAGAGAGCAGGGGAGAGAGAGAAGGAGAAAGATAGAGGAGGGGAGAGAGAGAGAGAGAAGCGAAAGGCTTTCTATTATTCGGGACACTGGTGAAGCACACTGAGGCAGCTGGAAGATTAAATTAAGTATTATATCTGCTGACCCTATTGCCATGGTTACCGGACAGCAGAAAATATTAATCAACCCTAGCCTTTTCAGACGAATGTGCTTGAAAAAAATACAATAAATATAAATATATGTGTATATCCTCCCGGCTCTGCTGTCTAACTGCAGAATTCCAGCCAGGACATTACCTGATAGTGGAGATAAACAAATAATACTACTACTAAAAGAATTCCTGCCTCCCGGAGAAGGCTTGTGTCACCTATGAGAAAGGCCAGGTTCGAACAGTAGGGTTGACCGTTTGCTCACTGGCTCGTTGCCTGATTTCTCTGCCTTTACCCCCTTCCATAAGGATCTAGCTGTCTGGCTTGATTGCAAAGTCAAGGGGATGTGTGTCTCCTTATTCCTAGGAAACCCCTAACTACTATCCAGCCCGTCGTCCGTAAGCAAAGCCGAGAACTAAAGCAGACAGAAGGAAAAAAGTTTAAAGAGGCAAAAAGGAGAGAGCCATGAAATCAGAAGCCCGTCAGGGTTAGGAGGAAGCTGTTCCAGTCTGCGTGGCTGTGAGTCTAAAGGATTCAACGCTTAATAAAGACTCCTCGGGCTTCAGACTTTCCTCTGTCTGGTTATTTCAGAGTCCCAGATTTTGCCTCTCACTTTATCCCCAGCAGCTGCCATGGTGAGACTTTCATGCCTGTTCCCAGGGTAGAAAACGTGTGGCATTGCGGAAGAGAACCAAGGAGCCAGAACATGTGATCACTGCCAGGCTTGGTGGAGCGGAATCTCTCTTCCCTGGTGCAGGGGCATTGGCACTGCGCCCCCAAACCCCCTCTTTGCATTCACTCAATATTTTGTGAGTTCCTACTGGGTGCGAGGCACCCTCCTGGACAGTGCGTGTGGCCTACTCAGCCAGCAAAGCCCCGGGGGCTCACACTAAAACAGGCAGGGCAAGGGGAGAAAGTGGCCTTGAAGTTTGCCTTGTTCAACCTTGACCATTTGACAGATGAAAATAATAGAAACCCACAGTGGACAGAGGATCTACTTAAAGTCTGTGGCTGTTTCATTGCAGACTGGCTCTTACAGAGAGTTTCCCAAGCCCTGGGCCTGGTCTGATTTGAGACGCCAAGATTTTTAACAGAAAATAGATCTATCTCCTGAAATGTTACCAGTTCCAGATTCCCACAGTGCCACCTGGCCTAGACCAGGCATTTGGGAACATCTCAGAAATCTAACGGATGTCCTCGCCCTCATTGGTTCCGCCTTTCCTCGACCTCCCACACCTTCCCAACATGGTTGCCACCAAAGTAAATGGCAGACTGTGGCAAGTAGTCTCAGGTTGCAGATTTCTGCCCCCTGTTGAATACTCAACATTCTTAAGGCTAACACAAGAGGCCCGAGGAAAGGCTCTGAAATTGAGCAGGGCCCTTGCGAACAGAACGTTCCCGTGGATTAGCCAGAATGAGCCTCCGTGAGGAGACCAAAGCCCAGCTCTGTGTCAGGCCTGACAGGCCCTCACCAAGAGCCACAGGGGTTCAGATGGCTTTTCTCTTAGTTAAGCCTTCACCACATGTAGCCCTGACCGCGACCAATCGGCCTTCTCCTTCTGCTTAGGTGCAATTTTACACAGTAGGTGACATTAACTCGGTAGCTAAGTCCCCATGTGCAGCCACGGCAACCAAAGGGTCCCAGCAGATGACAGGAGACAGCAGGTTGTATGATCCTGTAAATTATTTCCCCATAGTAACGGCGAGATTACACACTTTAATATGCATACGGGTGGAGAGAGCCCTCTTCCTGGCTGAACCAAGGCGATAATGCATATTTTGCGTCGAGAAATCCATTCTAAGCTGTGCAGCGTGTAATAGGCAGCATTACCTCAAGGGCTCCGACATGGCCCTTCTCGTCTGGCCCCGGCCCCGGCTCACAAGTGGAATGTGCTTCCTTTGAGGCGCCTCCTCTGTCTCCAGGTCCCCCCTGTTTTCTACTGATACTCTTGGGATGTTCTCAGCACACGGCCCAGTTTCAGGAAGGCTTTTTGTCCTGCTGTCTGTGTGTAGCTGTTCTTGATTTCTTTAGATGGGCATAACCTGATGTCTGGTGGGTTTTTTTTTTTTTTTTTGGAGGGGAGAGAGTAAAACTGTATCAGCAAAGATGGAATCAAATAGAAAAACGAGGCACGGTGTAGGGTCCAGCACGTGTTATCCCTGCTACTTCCAGGCTAGATCCTGAGTTTATGGGCTGAAGCCAAGACTCCTTTTGGTTCAACATAAAGTACCTCCCCTAAGTGAATCCTAGAAGAACTGTTTAAACAGGACAGTCTGTGTCCTCCTGAGCATGGCCAGGTAGGAAGAGTGCTGGAGTGGGTATCAGAGAATGCAGGAAATTCACCTCTGTCCCTTTTGACTAGGGGTTATGGACAAATGTTTAACCTGCCCAATCCTTGGCTACCCCACAAATCCAATGGAATGATTGTGATGAGTCTGAGAAACTTTTATGACATTAAATTGAGTACCAACACCTGAAAGATGCTGAACAAATGGTGGGACCGATGGAGGTGCCAAGGACAGTATATGCAATCCTTTTGAAAATGCTGAAGGTTGATAGTTTGGGATTGATATGAATGAAATGACTTTCCCCAAATGCCCATCGGTCCAATTAGGGAACCAAACCCATTATAACCCACCCAGCGGCGCTATAGCCAAGGCTCGTTAAGGCTCCCAGAGGGATTGGTGAATTGGTTCTGCCACTGGTATGCTAAATTATTTTTCCCAGACCTCAGCTCCTTCATCTGTGAAGGGGGTGAAATGGGCCACGTGGAAGCAGCAAGGTTTAGTGTAACTAATCTGCTTCTGGGGGAAATGTCTACCTTTTATGAAAAAAGTTAGATCCAGAGTAACGAGACCCTTGTTTCTTATGGTTGTTCCTCTTTACACAAGGAGGGGAGGGAAAGAAGGAGGAAGGGGGAGGAAAGAGGGAAGAGGAGAAGGTGAAAAGGGGAGGAGGAGACAGGGAATAAGGGGGAAGGGGGGAGGCGGCGTGCTCTAGGAAGGAGATTTGAGAACACCACCATGGAATACGCCACGTGTGCAGATGGACGTGATACTTCACGCACAGGCAGATGGTTCTTCATGATTGTCATCACACACATGTGAGTTAGGAAGAGCAGAGCGTGAAAACAAAGCTTTCGTTTAGTCACATGGAACCAGCTAGGGGAAACAGTAAACTGAGCTGAACTTTGGACAGCCCTGGATTCTATTCAATTCATTCTCCATCATCCAACAAATCGTCATCACAAATAGGTAAGACACAGTCTGGAGAGAAAAGTACATGCTGGAAAAGTTCACAGATGCAGTGGTCCATCATCATCCAGACATGAATGAGCGCTGTGGCTTCGTGAGACGTAGGCCTCACATGGCAAAAATAGAAGCAGTGTGTCTCTCTCCTCCTTTGTCAAAGGAGGCCATGTGTCTTGGATGCTTCTACCAAAATAAGAACTGTGCGGAGTGTCTATGAATAAATTTGGGGGAAGATATATCCCTGAACTGAATCTACAAAGGCTCAGATATTAATATTCAAAGCAAATTTTGGACTCTTTGAAGGACAGAAAAAGTCCAAGACAATGGACCAAATCCATCCCAAACACAGCGACAGAAAAACATGTGTGTACAAAGTTAATAATAATTTATTAGATACTTTCAAGGTCCCCCCTCCTCTGGCATAGCTACCTTGACTGAGGCCTTGATTCTCAAGGAAATAAGTTGGTTATAACGTGGCTATTAGAAGGTAATGTTTTCGTGTTTAGGCTTTGTCAGTTCTGTTTCTTTTTAAAATGCCTTTCCTGGTTGGGCACAGTGGCTCACACCTGTAATCCCAGCACTCTGGGAGGCTGAAGTGAGTGGATTGCTTGAGCTCAGGAATTCAAGACCAGCCTGAGGAAAAGTGAGACACTGTCTCTAAAAAATAACTGGGCATTGTGGTGGGCGCCTGTCGTCCCAGGTACTTGGGAGGCTGAGGCAAGAAGATTGCTTGAGCCCAAGAGTTTGAGCTTGGGCGCCATGTGAGCTATGACACCATGGCACTCTACCAAGGCTGACAAAGTCAGAATCTGTCTCAAAAAACAACAACAAAAAATGCCTTTCCTCCTTCCCTACTTCTACACAACCATTAAAACTCAGATCCCTTGCTGCCAGCCACCAGGCTCTCATCCTTTCTTTGCTGTGCTTCCCTCCCCTTCTCACCCCATCACACACCACTGCATCAGTCAGCCCCTCAATGTTTCACAACCTGTCTAGAGTAAAGTCACTCTTCACAGTTCTGCACGGTGTGGGCTCTGACTCCCACCTTCATCCCACTCCCATCTCAATCCAGAGAGTTTCACTTCTCTCCCCGTCTCAGGGTCCTTGCATGAGCTGTTCTCTCTCCGTAGGATGCTATTTTCTAATGATCTTGTCACTCTGATCTTAGCTACAATGTCAAGATCCTCTTTTTTAAGAGGCCATCCCTAATCAACGAATCTAAAGGCATTATATCACCTCTTACTATTGTACCACTCTGTTTTAATCCTTCTCATAGAGTTTGTTATTATCTGAAATTTTTCTAGTTTATTCATTTGTTTGTGGTCTGTTTTGCCCCACCAGGGCATAAACTCATGAGAGTAAGGGTGTTGCTCATCTACTTTGTCTCCATATCCCCCTAGATAGCGAGTGCTTCATAGGTTTGTGTTGGATGAATGCCTCAACCTAACCCCAGCATAATTCATTCATTCTGCTTTCTCATGGTGTCTCATATAGACTCCAAGTACCACACCAATCATAGCATATTCTAGTTATTTATCTGAGACTTCAACTAACCTATGAAATCTGAGTGACAAAGGCTGTATTTCGTTAACTTTGGACCATTTACTCCAAAGTTGGGAAGATCATCCTCCCCTCCCCCAGGATCACCAAGTACTCATGTGCAGCTGATGTACTGGACAAGTCCAAAGGGAGCAATTTGCATCACTGTGATATGAACAGCAGCCCATGGTGTTGTGCAGTGCCCAACCTGAGCAACCATAAATGGCAGCTCAGATTTCTCTCTATCAAAGAGAAAAATCAGGAAGACTTTATCTTTTCATTCACTTCTTCTTCTAGGAAAAAATTCAGTGTTTTGTGTCCTTACCCTGACCAACTTCTCCTTCAGGCCACAGCTTAGGGTTTACAAAGGTAGACCTCCACAGGCCAACTCTTGTGTAAAGCATACTACTTCATGTCCTCTCTGCCCTATCTTCTATTCCATCCATTCATGAGATGTTCACTTCTGCACAGGCTTTGACCAGAGTCATGCCAGTGCAACTGGGCAGTGCTTTGCCTTCGGACATGCATCAACCTTTGGCTTAGTGCCTTGTGCTCCTTCTTGCTGTCAGGTGAGGCGCCTACAAGAAGCTGCTGAACACTCAGGCATGGCCACCTTAGAAGAAAGTCAACTGAGAACGGAAATCAATGGAAACTTGCTTCTACCTCTCATAACCCTTTGAGACCAATTTCTAAAAGCTCCTCAGATGCTTCAGGTGGGGTTCTTGGACAATCCACCCTTGTACTGGCTTTCCTTCCTTCCTCTTTCCCACAGCATCCTTGTTCCTACTATCCAAGATCACTTTTAGGGGAGCCCAGGCCAAGGTAGTTGGTGGCTGGCACAGTGGCGATGTGATGACCCTGACACTCAGTCACGTCACAGTTACTAAGATTCTCGCCTGTGGTAGAATGAGGTGAAGTTCAAGCAGAAAGTGAACATGAAATTATATGTGTTTTTTGTGAAATCCACATGGCCTTGGAAAATGGTAACTCAAATATAGAATTGCATAAGTTTTGTTAACTGTTTTGGAGGCCTTCAAAAAATAATAAACTCAGATTAGGTAACTATCAATGCAAGGCAATTATGAAAACCAGGGGGTGTCTTTAGTAGCATCTGAGGAGACCTTCAATCTCTTATACAGAAGATGGAGCTGAAAATCAAGCCAAGGATACAATTTGGAGGGTAGAAGAGCTACAAAGGAAATGGGATTCATAGTTGTAATAGGCATCCTATGCCCAAGTCAGGATACTGAAAAAAAAAATGAATGGGACCTTGAAGTCTGAAATGAAATAATCTGGGTGGCCAATCCTAAGAATCTTGAGTTGCTGGACTTCTGTGAAGTTAGTAGAAGCAGCCTTCTCTCACCTAGACTCATACTCAAAAATACCTCACCTGAGGCAGGTTCCCATAAGATCATGGTGGTGGCCCTTGAGATGTGTTCCCAGAAGCCTTCATTGCCTATAGCCTGATATCAGGGCCAAACCTCAGGAGGACCTAAGTGGACACTGCAAGAACCACAGGCCATGGCACTGTCATAGTGGAATGTGGGACTTCCATGAGAATGGACCTAAAGGGTGAAAGATCAAAATAGTTGTAAAAGAATGCAGATGGGTGGAGAATTTAATGGAATAGGAAGACTATATCATGACTCAGTGTTTGAGGGTCTGGCAGATACCTGGAGCCAGTCTTCCTACTTGCCTGGGCTGGTTCTTACAAGCTTGGGCAACTGATAACCTAGAATGAATGGTGTAGAGAAGAGCCTGCTTTGGCACTGCATTCGGGAAAGGGTCAGAGGGTCAGAAGCTAGAAATGTTAGAATCAATTTATTATCTGAGACTGCAAAACCCACTACCTGACTATGTTGCCTAGGAGGCCCCAGAGGACACTCCATTCACTAAGTCCAGAGAAACTCCCTGGGGAGGCAGGTGCTAATACCTCTATGAGACTTATTGGTGGGTGACCTCTAGAGGCCAGGGTGGCCAAAATGAAATGCCATCATGGAAGAGGGTTTCCTAGTTTCAGTGAGGATGACAGAATTTGCAAATGGCAGAGGCCAGATAGCGGTATTTATCTATTCAAGGTAGGGTAGTTTTAATTACTGTAATGGGTAGCAAGGCTGGGCTGGCCATCAGGGATCTCTGTGTGTGGCTAAAAGACATATTCTAAAGGGTGAGATAGATGGAAAAGAAGTCCCTAGTATGTAACTGAGCCCTTGTAGTAA
>NW_003852442.1:12222847-12226653 GCF_000181295.1 Otolemur garnettii
ATGTAACTGGAGCTAGATATTATTAAATCCACTGAGGCATACATGGATAGGCAGTCAATATACATACAGTGGCAATGGTAAGTATAGTCAAGATCAGGTCTAAGAAGGCCCAGACTTGCAAAGATAGGTGGTCCAGATCCCCACATCAACTATATCTGTTGCACTAACACCTCCCTCAATCCACACAGATTGCCTCATGGTAGGAGCATTGCCCTGTGACCAGCTGATGAAGGAGAAAGGAATTTGGGACAGACTCATAGATATATTGGTAATATATTGGTGCAAACTATAAATGATGTGATAGCTTCCCTGGGGGGTGGCCCACAAGACAGTGGTGGTTGGTGATGGGTAATTCTCCCAGAAGGCAGAGCTAAGTTAGACCCCAGGTCATCCATTTGGGGTGAAGACAAAGTGGTCTGAAATTAGAACATACAAAGACTCCTGAGCAGAGGCAAATGCCTGGAAGAAGGAAGATGGGGAAGAAGGCGGTGTAGGAAATAGACACAGGGACCTGTGGGAGTGAGCACAGAGCAAAGGTCTGGTTTTGTCTTATTCCTCCCACAGAGAAGGTAATGAACAAACAGGACAACGTATCCTGTGGATTCATATAATCATCAATAACCCCATGAGATAAGCTTGTCTTACAAGTGATATGCTGAAGCTCCAACAAGCTACCTAAGTGCCTTAAGTCACCAAAGCCTACTTGATCTGAGACCTGATGCTTCCTGCCAGAGCTCTCTGTGTCCCTTCTCTTCACTTCCTGGAAGTCCAAATAGGAAGACTGGTGAGGGGCAGGTGGACTGCTGAGCTCAGTAAGATTGTTATAAAAGAATGAATGAGCTGAGATGCATTGCCCATGTGCCTGTCCCATAGAAGGAGGATCATGTAGTAATAGACAAAATGGGATGACAACCAAGCTGGCCTCAGTCATTTTTACAATCTTGATATGTTAATTTTTCCTCATAAGCTTAAAGGACTTATGTTGCAAGAAATAAATAAACAATAGAGAGAATTCTAACATACTCATGATAACGTATGTAACCCACAGGCTTTTCCATGCTCCTTCCCAGAATGCTCAGAGTTTCACACAGGTGGGGAAATGTGCTCTCTGAAGGCACCTTTCCACACTCCTATCTGCATAAAACTTTATCGTTGACCTACATCGGATTTGTGTGTGCACAATGGAGGCTCAGCAAGTCACGTCATCTTTTTGTTAAACTTTCTAGGCTGCCAATTACCAACTCCATGCACTTGGAGATGCATAAGACACACCACCTTAAATTGGAGCAGAATGTACTGGCTAATGATGGCCAAATCGAATACGTAAAGAGATTCTTGATTAATGCCTGGTAACCGGCAAGGTAGGGCTAAAGCTAGGATAGGGAAGCAGAGGAAAAGAGAAAGAGGAGAGAGCAGAGGAAGAACAAACGCAAGAGTCTGTGGATACAGTTTTTTGAAAGAAGTATGTAATAGTGAAAAATCTGGAAAACAATCCCTTGAAATGATTTATGGCTAGGGGGAATCTGGGACCATTTAAAATCTGTCATGGAGGAATCTGGGACTCTATTTAGGAGACATTTCTTTGAGCCGTTATCTATGACTAACCATTTTGATCATCTGACCAGCTGTTTAAACGGAATGATTGTGTGGCTGGACTGATGGGCTAAATCCGTCAAACAAGCCCATCTGGAAGATGATGTAGAGTCAGTCAAAACACAACATTCTCTGTGCAAATGCAAACACATTGTTTCCATTGGTCATTTGCCATGCATGGAATATAATGTGGAACCAAGTAATCCCCATGAAATAAGTTTACATTCAAAGACAGAAAGCAGGGGAGACCACATCATCACCTCTCTCTCATTGTTTTATTTAAATTTCAGGTTATTGTGAGGAGGGTACAAGCAACTAGGTCAAAATATTTGAATTTGTTAGGTTGAGTCCCTCTTGTAGTTTTGTCTCAGGAAGACAGAAAAATGGTCAGCATTTCTCTTGCTAACTTTTTACCATCATCCATGAACACTGACCCATGGGTTCTTTTCAAAATACAGTTCTATGACCTATAAAAATACATTTGGAAAGTAACATGAGCCACACAAAATCTTTAATGCTAAGTATAATCACTGGTAGGTAGGAGGACAGTTGTCTATGTACCTCTTTTAGCTCAAGCTGTAGAGAGGGCTCACATTCTCTCATGGCTGATGTCCATGGAATGGTATAGTTAGAAAATACAGTAGGACTTCTGTAAGTTGACCACCCAAGGGACTGTAATAAACTGGTCAACATACAGAGATAGTCAATGTAAGGAACGAGGCCTACTGTACCGATATGCACATGGGTGCATGTCCAGTCTATGACTTTTTAGGTCTACCTAAAAAGCTTCTGTACAGCTAAGCGTACAACAACTAGAGCAAACAGACACCCTTCAGAATGGGAGAAGATATTCGCATGCTATGAATTTGACAAAGGGCTGATAATAGAATCTACAGAGAACTCAAATTAATCAACGAGAAAAGAGGAAACAATCCCATGTATAAGTGGGCATGATGCTGAGCTGGCCTGTCTCCTCCTTTCTCTGAAGAAGAAAGATGAATGGCTAACACACACATAAAAAAGTGCTCACCATCCCTAATCATCAGAGAAATGAAAATCAAAACCACTCTGAGATATCAGCTAATCCAAGTGAGAATAGGCCATATGATGAAGTCCCAAAGTGGCAGATGCTGGCATGCATACAGAGAGAAGGGAACACCTCCACACTGCTGGTGGGATTGCAAACTAATACAGCCTCCATGGAAAGAAGTATGGAGAATCCTCAAGGAGCTAAAAGTAGACCTTCCATTTGATCCCTCAGTCCCATTACTAGGTATCTACCCTGGAGAAAAAAAAAATAATTTTATCACAAGGAAATTTGCACTAGAATGTTTATTGCAGGTCAATTCACAATCGCCAAGATGTGGAAGGAACCCAAGTGCTCATCAACCCCTGAATACATTAATAAACTGTGGTATATGTATACCATGGAGTACTATTTAGCCATAAAAAGATGGAGACTTTAGATCTTTTGTATTTACCTGGATGGAGTTGAATCACATTCTTCTTAGTAAAGCATCCTAAGAATAGAAAAGCAAATATCCAATGTACTCAATACCAATCTGAAACTAATGGGAAAACAACTACATGCTTACACTAGAGAAAAGAGTAAGTATATTTAAGGTGGAAAAGGGAAAAAGGAGGAGGGGGGATTGGTAAACTCCCACCTAATGTGTACAATGAAAGGGTTTATAGCACACCCCTTGGATGAAGGGTTCAACTACAACTTGAACTTTACCTTAGAAACGCAAACGATGCAACCTAATCATTTGTACACTCAAATTAATCTGAAAGTTAAAAAAAGAAAATTAGGCCAACTTGATGAGGTGCTCAGTGTAGAGAGGTGGTCAACTATGGAGGTTCTCCTACACTTGTACGTGTGTATGTATGTACGTTAGCATACACAGACATTACACATGCATATATATTCATTGCATACAAGAGACACACAGACTCATGTACATGCAAAAATATATTTAAGTACCCAAAGTTTATCACGTTTTACACTGCACACAAACTTGACTGCTTGAATGTTCTATTATGACACGTGACAGGTAGCGGCAACCGGATAGCACTCAGATGTATCATACCACCTCTCTGCAGGTAGTGCTCAGATATGCCTCCAGCTCAGCCTCTTCTCTGCAGGGACAGGTAAACCACGAGGCATTTTCATTTGAAAATGGAACCTCGGGACCAATACACCTAAAACCCAA
>NW_003852442.1:12227662-12228263 GCF_000181295.1 Otolemur garnettii
CACAAAATACAGTACACAAATTAATCTTTGGACCCTTAAGAATTCCAGAGGACTGTATGCAACATTTTGGAATATCATAGTGCAAAAAGGAAAACCAAAGCAAATGAATAAAAATAGCGACCTGGTTTGCAAAGCAGGTGGGGAATCCTAGCCTGAAATCATCAAGCTTAAAGTAGGTCTGATTGGTTGATTGGTTGGGTGGTTGGTAGATGGGTTACCCACCCGGGGAAGCGGATTAGAATGCAGACACATTTTTTGTCCACTTGAGGAATTTCATCAGTAAGACTCAGAAAACTCTATCTCCCTTAAAGGATTATTGAAAAGAGTTAAGAGTGGAGTTTAGCATGTAACAAAGCTTGATGAATGTAAGTTTCCATTAATAATAGTGACAATAATAATGATCTAATAATCATTTGTTCTATGCAGTCAACGTGTCCCTAACTCTGAACCTATCAGAATAGCACTGGTCACCTCTCACTTACATAAACAGACAAAGCCTATAGATGGGGTGCAGGTTATGGGTCTGATATCTGTCTCACACTGAACCCCACACTCATTCTGTCCCCAAGGCCCCACACCACTCTCCTGTCCCCTGGTTCCC
>NW_003852442.1:12228605-12229757 GCF_000181295.1 Otolemur garnettii
GTCCTTGTCCAACAAATGCTTGTTCAGTTGGATCCTGAGTTCAACAATTAGTGTGGATTTGATCTCAGCAGGGTTTTCTTTCTCAAACTTGACATCGGGTTTGCTGAACGGATGGGAAGGGTTCCTAGACATTGTGTGTGTCCCATCTCCCCAGTGCGTCGCCCACGGTAAGGATTCAGGAAAACTGCTGGTGAACTGTTCCAGTAAGGGAGGAGGCTGCCGGGATGAGGGAGCCCATGAACAGGTAGCCTGGACCTGGTTGCACTGCAGAATGGGACGTGACGGGCAGGAGGGCCTGGATGTCCCGGAAATAGGGTGTACTGAAGACCACCTTCTTACACTGTGGAGCTGTGCCCCACGTCTGCTCGGTGCCCGGGGAAGGAGGTTTCCCTGTCCTATCAGTTCCCCCTGTCTCTCTCCCACTATGACAGCAGGCTGCCTGGCCTCTTAGGAAATGATCTTGAATTTCTTATAATTTGAAAAATTATTATTTTTAAGGCTAACCCAGCAAATAGAATGCATGAAAGCCATTTAGCAAAGCACTTTCAGAACACAGTACCTGTCTGTCTGGCACAGTGAAATCTCTCACCACTGCAGCGTCAGCCCTGGCACAGTTACTATGAAGTTTCTGAACTCGTGGCCAGACGCACCCTCCCTGATCTGCACTCTCTGGGGTCCGCAGACAATACACCCCCTTAGCAGTGCGGTGGGTGCTGTCTTCCCGTAATACGGTGGCCTGGCCTCATGTGCTGAGTTCACTGACATCGTGTGAGGACGCTCCATGCCCCATGGGATTTTCTCACATGCCCAGATGGCAAAATCAGTCTTGCGAATAGCCACCTTGGATGCTTAGCGCGTTTCACTGCGATTTACGTGTTGCTGGGGGAGAGGAGGACCAAAGCTGATTTTTTTTCATGTGTACATTCTGAAAGATGGGAAGATAAGAAAATCAAAAAGGAGACAGAATGTTCTCATCTTCCTGAGTTGCCTCTCCTGACTTCGCCTTGGCTCTGGTGTGCACCTCAAGAAGGACTCGTTCCTGTTTGGAAGAAATTCTATCTTTGATTAAAACAAACTAATAATCCTTAGATGTAGTCCTCCAGATCTCCATCCTCATAAACACAGAAGCGAGGACGGTTAAAAAAGAAATCC
>NW_003852442.1:12229777-12237833 GCF_000181295.1 Otolemur garnettii
ATCTTTGATTAAAACAAACTAATAATCCTTAGATGTAGTCCTCCAGATCTCCATCCTCATAAACACAGAAGCGAGGACGGTTAAAAAAGAAATCCAGCCAACTTGCTATGCAAAAGCGGAAAGTTGATTCATTCTGAGGACTTCAGTGAAAAAGCAAATGAAACTTTCAAAATCCTCAGCCTTTCAGATTGTAAACGCTTCAGGTAAATAGTAGTCTTGTCACCAGAACTCTATTTTAGAAATACGACATCCTGGCAGCTCTGTAGTGCTGAACGCCGTGGTTAGCAGTTGGTGTGAGTGTCTGGGGGAGGAAAGGATGGAAGGCTGGGTGATTTGAGCTGAGTGATTTCTCTTCTGATGGCTAATTCCTCCCACCAGCCAGTTCAAGCCGTCTTTCTGGGCACCTACAGTGTACAGGGAGCACTGGCTACTGGGGCCATTTTTAACACAAACACATTCCTTTTCCTATTACTTGACGTTCTCCCTCAGAAAGTGACAGGCTCTAGAATTACAGAAACGTCTTGCTAGGAAGAACCGCAGACGTTTGCAAGTCCAGCCCCATCATTTGAGATGTACAAACACTGATGTTCCCAGAAAACAGGGGATCCTTGCAAAGCTCCACTCAGGTGAGGGCTGGTGTCAGGCCCAGACGTGAGGCCTCTGATTTTTGGTTTGGTGGCCTGCCCTTGAGAACAGGTGCATGAAATGGAAACAGAAAGGAGGTGGGGCAAGGATTACCCCTGTGGCATTTCCATTCCTAATGTTTCCCCAATCGTTGAGGAAACAGCTTCATGCTAAGGTTCTGAGCTTGAATGAATGAACTGATCCCACCACTCCATACATCTCATTTTCTCTTTCCTGCCCCACTATACACAAGCCTCTACACTTGCTGTGGGAAGGAATTAAAAGTAGACTTGGCCTCCCATGAGTTCCCTGCTTAAAGGACAAACATCTTGATGGAAATCCGATTAGGATCAGCGTGTGAGTGCTCTGCTTATAGTCTATTAACCTGCCTTCGATGGCATTCGTGTGGTCAGAGGTCTCAGTCTTCCAGATTTCTACACATTCTTTCCCTCAGTGGGCCAAGGGCAGAATGAATACCTGTCCCATTTTCCATGAGAGCCAGTGCACTTGAGCAATTAGACAGCCGGTCTCCCCATTTCCTGGTCCCTTCCACTAACCATTCCACTCAACATGCTCCCATAAGAAGGACTGTCCCCAAATTAGAGGGCCAGCTGTGACAGGCAGAAGCACTCACGTTGTACAGACCCCAAGAAAATGACTTTTCCATGCACGTGGAATGCATTGTTCAATAAGGATACACAGACCCAGCAAGATGAAAGAGTCCAAGCCACGCTTGGGTTTTACAAACACTTGAACTCTCTCCCCACCCGGGGAGATTCACGCTGGTGATCTCCCTCCTTGGAAACTGTAGCACTCACATATAGTATGCACTTTTGAATGTCAACATACAAGAGAAAACCCTGGACAAGTCAAAGCCAGGCCATTGTATTTACAAAGCTTTGCACACAAAAAATCCACGATTCTGACCCCAGAGAAGATATGCACGGGCACCTCATTTATTTGTTGGATCTTAGCTGGAGACAAGAATCCCTATGAATTCTTTTGCGAACCCAACCAGAACAGCAAATGAGAAAGACTATCTCCCAGGTAAAGAGCTCTTAAAATTCACTTAGTTTCAAGAAGACAAGTTGTGTGTGGACTCTGAATGGAATGACAGAGCTTAATTTCAAGCACAGGTAACGTTTATCTTGGTACAAGGGTACAATGTTAGCCGCACACCAGTGTACCCTAAGACACCACTAAGTCTAAATATACCACCATAAAAGGTAAACAGATGAAAGTCCCTGTCCTTGCTGATCCCCCACAGGACCAGCAGCCAATATCTCCCTGACCTCCTGGAGAGACCCCAGAAAGGGTTCAGGCTTAATCACTTGTACACAATACACCCTTTGCAGCCTTTTAATATTTCCAGTAATTTTTCTCTTATGAGTTTGGAGGTAACATAATTCTCCAGACACTTCCCTTTGAAGCCTGACATCAGCAGAGGCGAAAGCGTCGTGCTCGGGGACAAAGCAGGGTAGATGGAGCCAGGAGCACGATTTACCCCAAGCTTCTGGCTCTTGGTGGCCTTAATGACAAAGCTTTTAACTTTGTACAATCCCTGCCTCTCAAACAAAGACACGATTAAAAGAAGGTGGTGGGGGGAGGAGGAAGGAACATAAAGATGGAGGGTGCAGGAGGCCAGCTTGGTCTCTGTCCGGCACACAATCCATTCCCGGCCAGAAAAGTGATTGCCGAGCAATGGCCGGTGTGGCCAGCCCAGGGCAGCTGTGGGATATAAATTGTCAGCAATGACCATAAGCACTCAGAGAAACAATTTAATTCCTCACTTCCGCCATCATGGGCTGATATATTCTTTCAAGGTCATTACCCAAGGCTAGAAGGGTCGCTTGATTAACGAGTGACAGGCCCAATGAGGGCCAGTGTGCTCCAGCAAGGCCTTATATTAATTAGACAGAAGCTCGGGAAAATAAATGTTACAGAGAAAGGAGGGGCCAAGTCTTGGGCATAAGCTGTGACCTCGCCACCCCCACCCTGTTCACCCCACAAAAGATAACACCCTGACCTTGATCCTTAATGTTATACTTTAGCTTTGTTTTAAAACCTATAAAACACAAAACATAAACCATGCTTCATTTCCTATTCAAAATGACCCGGGCCCTGGCCTCCAGTTTCGACACTGGCTTTGTCTTACCCTTTTTCACTTAGTTATTCTAATTTATTGGTTAATTCTGAGCAGAGATGAGGAGGACTGCTGGCTATGAACCTCACATCTCACAAGCAGCTTAAACCACGTTGATCCGAGCCAAGGGAAGCAGGAGAATGATGACACTTCAGTGTTTTAAGCCCAGTGGCTAATAATGTAGCAATTGCTCTTTAATAAAATGTCATTATCTTGCTTAAGGAGTTAAGGAGATTTGGCAATAACACTGGACTTCCAGGGCAAATGACCATTCTCAGCAAAAGGGGCTTAAAAATACCTTCTGCTTCTTGTCCGGTATTCTGATTCTATCTATCTATCCTACAATCCTCGCTTTAAAAGACACAAAGGAATAAATTCCTAGGGGATTTTAGTGGATCCAAAGCATTCATTTCCAATACAAGAGATAACTAGTTTCAGAATGGGGTTTCATTTCCACCGACCATCAGGAAGGATTTTTTTTTCCTTCTTCCACTCACACGCTCACCAGTTAGATCTCTGATCCTGTTGGGGAAGCACTGCCGTCATCCCAGGGGGCCCCCGCCCGGGGTGCTCACTGAGGATGCCAAGCTAGCCTGTGCTTTATACAGGTTTGAATTTCCTGGAAATCCATCACCCTCTGCTAAAGAGAGTTCAGACGGTGAAGGTCAGAGGCTTGAGTGGCAGTCAGGGTGTAAAGGGCTGTTGGCAGAACTTTCCAGCAAGAAGCCACATGTACCTTTTTCATTCCATCAAAATGGAGAGGAAAGATTTACTTTGGAGATGGGTTGCTTCTGTGATCTCCTATTTGGCACCACCTTCTGACCCAACACTGTATGTACAGACAGGTAAGAGGCAGCCTACAGATGGTCCTCTGTGAGCCCTGGGGACCCACCGTGGGGGACAGTGTCTGAGACAGTCCCTATTGACCCAGCCTCCTGGTACTAGGGCCCTCCTGTTACTTGGTACATCATTCCCCCAGCCCCCTGAGTCCAGGTGGGATATTTTGACTCATTTCTACCAAACAGAGTATAGCAAACAAGGTTAGGTTACCAAGAGACTGTGATCTCTCTCTCTCTCTCTCTCCCCTCACTCTGGAGGCTGCAAACTGATATGTGTGAGCTGCCCTATGGAAAGGCCCACAAGGCCAGGAATTGATGGCTCCAGCCAATGGTCAGTGAGGGCCTAAGACCTGCCACCAGCAGGATCCTTCCCACTCCAGTCTGAGAAGACATCAGCCCCAGCCAACCTCTGGACGGCAACCCAAGGAAGCACCCGAGTCAGAGGCATCCAGTACACCACGTCCAAATTCCTGACCCAGAGAAACTGAGACAATGAATATGTATTATTGTAGCTTCTGCATATTGGGGTAATTGCTAGGTATCCACAGACAACTTATACACCCATGAATTCTAAGGATCCTCCTTGGGCCCCGTGGAGGGGCCTGTTTTTGTATCCTTTTCTCTAAAACAAGAGCTGCCTCCTGGAGCGCTCTGATGTTTAGGAAGTATCTGCAAGGATTTGGTTCTGTCTTTGGGAAGGGAAACTCCATGCATTGGCAGCGTACGGTGGGTATTCAATGAACACAGCCTCATCAGATTTATCAGTTTGGTGGAAGACACAGCATCATTACCAGGCACAATTATTACACTATATTTTACATCCCTGAGTTACTGGCCCTTGACAGATATCAATAGAAGTACTAGCCAACAAATTTGCAAAGATAACTTGTGCTCCTATTCATCCATCCATTTTTCCAACGATCCATCCTCCCATCTATTCTTTCAACAACTATTTATTGAGCATGAAGAGCATTGTAGGAGATATAAAAAAAATGCATTCAATATGGTTTATGTCTTCAAGGAGTTTACAGTCCCAGCAGGGAAAATAACACTAGTGGACGCTAATTACTGGAAGCTAAGGTAGAAGAAGTAGCCTGAGAGAAGGCCAGCACGGTTGGAAGTCAGGTGGGGGAGAATTCAGCCCTGTGGGCATGGCTTGAAGAAATAATTAACATACGACACATGTGCTAAGACTAAGGGGTGTGCTATGAAATTTGGTTCCTAAAGTAGTTCTGATGTGCCAGTCACAGCCTCTTGTACACTCTTGCTTTGACCAACACCAAACCTTTAAGGATAGTATCAGAACAGAGCTATGATCTGAAGCCAGAGAGTCAAGGTGTCCATCCCCATGGGACTCACACCCAGGACCCAGCTGCGTTATAACGACACTCGGTGTTACTGAACATCTGCCTCCTGATATAAGACAGGCCTCTGGCTCTCCCACCTTCTGCATTTCAAAAAGCATTCAGTGAATTCCTAGTTCTGTAACATGTTTTGCAATTCATAAACTAGGTTTTCCTTGAGGACAGCAAAGAATAAAATATGACTTTATCGAGAAAGAGGTCGCATCACGTGAACGCATTCTATGAAAACAATACTCGCGATGAGGCCAGAGGTAAGCTGTACCCCTTCAAACGGCTTTCTCTCTTCTTTGAAAGTAGAGTAAAATATATCAAGAGTCTAAATTATCCGGACATTCATTGGTCAGCCCGGTATTTCATTCTGCTGGTTACGCCCCTTGGATGTGGGTGATCATTTTGCCCATTGGACAGAATGGCTGCTACAGGGAAAACTGCTCTGCTCAATGGATGTGCTATTAATTTCAGGTAAGCTCACATAAGTGCCTGTAGAGTAAAGGAGAAAAATCAAGGAGTTTGGTGCCAAGGGAAAAGATGAATGAAAAATACCCTGGTAGTTCTAGAGACGCCAATTCAGCAGGTTTCACTTGTGTGATGTGTTCAAACAGCATCCCATGGAGGGAAGCTTAGCATGGTGCCCACCCAGGCAGGGACAGTGGTGATAGTCAGAGCCTGCAAAGACACACTTGGCCCCTGTGATCTCTGAGCCTGTTAGGTCAGCTGGCAGGCCTGACGAAATGGCTTTCTGGCCAGGGCCTGGTGTCTAGGTGACAAATTGTGAGAAAATTCTAGAAAGATTTCTAAGGAAGTCGATGGTGCTGTGACTTAATTTTCACACCCTAAAGTCCTGATTTCCAGTGCTGGAAATAACAGTGTTAGTTGCAACTGAGGCTGCTGTGTCCCGGTTCATACACCTGTTTCTAGTGGCTTCATCAGGCAATCTGAGGCCGTGTGAAGATGTTTAGCAACTGGGCAATGGAAACTTCTTGGAAAGTAATTCCCTTTACATCAAAAGCTCAGCTCTATGAAAGATTTTGTTTTTCATAAAGAAGTGAGTAGACTGGCTCGGCGCCTGTAGCTCAAATGGCTAAGGTGCCAGCCACATACACTGGAGCTGGTGGGTTGGAATCCAGCCTGGGCCTGCCAAACAACAATGACAACCACAACCAAAAAATAGTCAGGTGTTGCGGCAGGCACCTGTAGTCCCAGCTACTTGGGAGGCTGAGGGAAGAGAACCGCTTAAGCCCAGGAGCTGGAGGTTGCTGTGAGGTGTGATGCCACAGCACTCTACCCAGGGCGACAGCTTGAGGCTCTGTCTCAAAAGAAAAAAAGAAGTGAATGGTCCAACTCCATCCTATTTATTAGTTGCAACCTACAGCTTGTATGTGGAATCCCAGGGTATTGACCTCCCGTAAAGCAGCTCTGACGTGACCAGAACTTCCAGAGATGGGTCCCTGGCTGGAGACCTACTCCTCTCATCTCAGAAGTTAGCTAGACTTCCTAGTTTTCTTGATCAGATTTCTGAGACTGTAATATGCATACAAAGCTGAAAAATGGTGCCAAGGTTATGGGTCTGTGGACAACTTTTTAAGGAGCAAGATTCTACACCACAATTTTAACCCTTTCAATATTCCTGGATTTTCAGGAGACTTCCGCTAATTAAAACAAGCTCATGGTGCCTCCTGAGGTGCTGTTGTTTGTGTATTTTGCTGCCCATGCACTTTCCCACAAGGCACAGTGATTGCTCACTTATCTAGATTATCTTTATATTATGATCTTTTCTACCTTTTATTTTTATTTTTTAACTTTATTTCAAAGTATCATGGGAGTACAGATGTTTTTGGTTACATGTATTGATTGTGCTATGCTTGAGTCAGGGTTTTAAGTGTGCCCATCACCCAGATTTTTCTGTACCCACTAGGTAGGTTTTCACTCGTCTCCTCCTTTCTCCTCCCCCAGGCTTCATTTCTGCTGAGTTTCACTTCCCTCTGGGCACACGTGTGCTCATCAGTTAGTTCCAGCTTAATAGCAAGTTCATGTGGTGTTTGCTTTTCCATTCACTTAGGATAATGGTCTCTAATTCCATCCAAATTGTTGCAAAACACCTTACTTAATTCATCCTTCTTCATGGCTATGTAATATTCCATGGCCTATATAGATCACATTTTATTCATTTTATTAATCCACTCATGAATTGATGGGCACTTGGGTTGATTCCACGTACTTGTAACTGTGAATTGTGCGGCAATGAACATTTGTGTGCAGATGTCTTTTTGATAAAATAACTTATCTTCCTTTGGGTAAATACACAGTAGTGAGCTTGCTGGATTGAATGGTAGGTCTACTTTTGTTTTTTTGAGGAATCTCCATACTGCTTCCCTAAAAATTGTACTAATTTGCAGTCTCTCCAAGAGGCTATAAGTATTCCCTTCTCTCTGCATCCACACCAGCATCTATGATTTTTGGACCTTTTAATAAGAGCCACTCTAACCGGGGCAAGGTGGTATCTCATTGTGGTTTTAACTTGCATTTCTCTGCTGATGAGAGATGTTGAGAATCTTTTAATATGTTTATTGGCCATTTCTCTATCTTCTCTGGGAAAGCTTCTGTTCATGTCTTTTACCCACTTTTTAATGGGAGGTTGTTTGTTTGATTCTTGCTGATTTACTTGAGTCCTTTGTACATTCTGGCTATTCGCCTTTAATTGGATGTACAGTCTATTTTCCCCCATTCTGTAGGCTGCCTGTTTGCTCTGTTGGTTATTTCCTTAGCCATGCAGAAGCTTCATCAAGTCCTGTTTGTTTATTTTTGTTGTTGCTGCGATTACTGGGATCTTCTTCCTATATTCTAAGCCAATAACGACAAGAGTATTCCAACATTTTCGTCTAGAGTTCTTAGGATTTCATAGTTTATGATCTTTACAGGGTCAGGCCTGCATTTTACTCTTCATAACCCCAGTGTCTGCCCAGAAAATGCTTGACAGTGAGGTGTGGATCTGAATTGAATTCTGTCCCTTGGCTGGAGCTAACCACGCAGGTGCTGGCTGGGATAGTTGTGCCAACATGCGGAAAACCTAAACATTGTTTTTATGC
>NW_003852442.1:12238669-12255198 GCF_000181295.1 Otolemur garnettii
TTGACCTCTTTGTATCTAAGCTTTCTCATCGCAGTGGGAAGAATAACTGTACCCACGTCATGACCATGGCCCTCAAATGGACCTTGCATGCTGCCTGGCAATCATTGTATTGACCTGGGTCCTTTCCTGTCTCACACTCCAAGATGACTATGACATTTTCTCCTTTCATCTGAAACCACCAGTGCCTCTTCTCCATCTTCACTCTTAGCTGAGGACCTTGCTTTCTACTTCACCAAGAAAAGAGAAGGAATCAGAAGTGAGTTCTCAAAGATTCCTGACTACCACATCCATTCACCAACCAACACCTGCATTTTCATTCCGCCTTCTAGTGACCGTAGAAAAACTGGCCGTGCTATGACCTAAAGCTAATCCCTCTACTTCATACTCCATCCTACTCTTCCTGCCAATGGAAGACTGTCTCCAACACTCTCACCCTTCCTCTTTCATCATCAGCATTTCTTTCTTGTTTCATCATCAGCTTTCTTTATGGCTCTAAATATCATCTATGTCCCAAGGATTCCTAGAGTTATACCCTCAGCCCAGACTTCCCTTCCGAAATCTAAACTTGAATATCCAAATGGAATACTCCACACTTTACTTGAATTTGTAACAGACATCTGTTTAATAGACATCTGTTTAACTAGGCTAAACTATTTTTCACCTCTAAGTCTGCCCCTTGCTCAGCCTTAAACCCTCAGCTTCTCAGCTGATGGCAACTTTATGCTTCCACTTGCTCAAAAAAACTACTGGAGAATCATCCTTGAAGTCACCCCCTTACAGACTTCATCCAATCCATCAGGAAATTTTCTTGACGCTTCCTCCCAAATGTACACAGAAGATGACCCCAACAACTTCCCATCACCCCATGGCTGCCGCCCCTGTCAGAACCAACAGTATCTTACTCCTAAGCTATGGCGATAGCCTTTCTGCTCTGACCTTGCTCCTCTGCTGCTTTTTTTCAACGCAGAAGCCAGAGGGATACTTTAGAAACCTGTGTGAGATTATGTTATTCTTCTGCTCAAGACTCTCAAATGGCCCCCTTTCATTCAAGGTGAAAGTCAACATTACAAGGGCCTTATAAGGGCCTCCAAGGTGATCTAACACCCCACCTCCCTTGCCTGTATGACTTCTTATTTCTTTCCCCCTTGCCCATTAAGCTGAAGCCATGGTGGTATCCTCACTGTTTCTATGCCCACCAAACATGCTTCCACATTAGAACCATTGCACTTATAGTTGTCTCTGCCTAGAACATTCTTTCCCTTAAAGAGCCACAAAGGCAATTATCTCTCTTCCTTCAAGTCCTTGCTCCAATATTGTATCTTCTCTGAGTTCTGCCCTTACCGTCCCATTTAAAATTGCAGCCTGCTCCCATCTTCATACCTTTCAGTTTCTTTTACCCTGCTCTCTCTCTCTGCTATTCCATCGCATGTATTGCCTTCTATGTGTTACACATTATATTGTGTAACTTCACTGTGCTTATCTATCTGCTCATATAGAAGGTAAACACCAGGGATCACTGTTTTGCTCAATGACATATCTTACGTGTATAGAACAGTACCTGGCGTAGGTTAGGTACTCGATAAATGCCTACTTGTTGAATTAAAATGAAGTGAATATGAAGGGCAGGTATTCAAATGAGATCACATATGCAAAGCTCTTAAAACAATGCTCAATAAATGTTAGCCATTGCCACCACGATCACCATCTTCACCATCATGTTGCCAAACTATCCAAGTCTTTCTTGTGGCATTTTACAGCACAAAGTATATAAACAAATGAATAAGTATCTGGAGATTCATTCTGAACAAAGGAAAAGCCTTAGGGTGGGGACAGTCCAGCCCACAATGATTCCCTTAATGATCCTGCTGCCATGACCCAGTTTGGAATGGGATACTGTCAGTGTTCTTTTCACTGGGAGAGAGACCCAGGCCCCATGGCCACTTGGAGTAGATTAGATTAAATGGTGTGCTGCTGAATGTTAAATAACCAGATCTCCAGAAAAAAAAATTGCAATACTTGCCAATTGCCATGGTGTAAATACTCGTACCATGCTTGATTTTAAGTTTTTGACATGATGTCACTAGATGAAGGGTTGAGCACACCATTATATAGCAGCAAAGAGATATAATGGTGTAAACAACTTCAAAAGCACAGATAACAGTAAAGTGTCATTAAAATAAACAGGAAGTGATTGGTCTTGAGGAATTACTATCTAATCATAAGTTTAAGTTTTAGTAATAGTTATATTTAACAACCTGCATGTCAATATTCATGAACATTTAACTACTGGCGCTCAGAGCTGGTATGATCAGACTTGAGCACACCACTGGTGAGACTGGAGTGACCCCATTTGACCCAAGCAGCCGCAATCAGGGTCTCCACCACAGACAAAGAGTCAAAGTTCAGAAAGCCAGTTTTTCACACAGCTGGAAAACGAAGTTGGGAACTGTGGATAGATATCTTCCATCTCCTAAGAGCACAGGGGAACAGGAAAAGACAGTCTGCTGAGAGAGGATACCGCTGTTCACAGAGAACCAGTGGTAAGAGACTAAGAAGAAATTCTGCCTGGGTAGCTGGTTAGCTTCCAGCTCTGGCTTCCACTGTTTCAGATGTTCCCCTGACTTCCAAGATATGCTCCTTTACTTTTTTTGTATGCAGCTCCTTTTATTTCTTAACTTCACAAGAGCTTAATCATTTGTGCCCTGAGTCTAGTGTTCGAATTATCCTTGTGGCCAAAGTATTTACATATTAGAAGATAGGGATGTTCTTTTATCTTTAAAACACATTTCCCATCATTGTGCAAGCTTGAGGTGGTTTCAGATACTTGCAAACAAATGTCCTGAGGAGGTATTATGCTTAGTTGATTGGGGTTGGCTGGAGTTACACCAATCTGGTGTGTTACCCTGATTACTTCGTGATTGTCAGCAGATAGAGATATCTTTAAATAGAGGAGAGAATTATTCCATCATGAGTGCATTTGTATTGTAGTAAGCTGGAGAAAATCTTTCAAAATGGGAAGTTTACATCAGGGGAAAATAATAAAACAGGTTCTTGGCAGTGAAAATTTGGGGAGCTGTCACCCCAGTTTGCATTGGGCAGCTCTACCCAAAAGGTTGTCCATCGCCAACTTCGGATGTTCTTGTGCTACTTTTATAATTCTTGCCATAATTGGGGACCATCAAAATCCATATACTGCAGAGAAGAAATAGAATTCATCCAATCTGCATAAAGAGTAATCTCGTTTCATTGTAACCTAAGCCAAAATATTTATAAAATCATGGATTGAATGTGTTAACTGTATTTGAATACAGTTTAGAATACACAAATTGTTAAGCAATGGTGCCGTGTGGGCCACCTCATGTGGTACCGGGGACACACCCAGGGAAACATCACACCAGTTAGGCTTAATTGTCTAAAGCTGTCCCTGTCACAAGGGGTTTTTTCCTCATCACTCCTGCGTAGCCCACGAGAGTCTGGATTTGTCAGAGGACTACGTTTTTAGGCTCCATGACAGGAGGAACTAATCTGCTGTTATTAAAATCAGAGCAATACATGGTAGGCATACATTTAACTAAGGGATCTGTGTTTTATTATTTGGGAAGATGTATTTGCATAGGTTAATTCAATGACATTCTTTATTAAAAAAAAAAAAGAAGAAGAAGAAAGAAAGAAACTCGTGCGGTGAGCAGCGGCCAATCCTACCTTTTAACTCCATGTTAATTTGCCTTAGGGTTTATCTGACCTGAGCATCCAAAAAGATACCAGCCATAAGTTATCTATTTCATCACATGCTGGGCGAATGAGAGACCAGTCTCAGTGACGATCAATTGACTTTATTCTCTCAACGCAGAGCATCCAAGCCCTAAGTAGACATGATGCTTCTAGCTGATGCTTATCATCCAAACTTCAGCAGCTGATGGCTCAGCATTCAGCAGCAGCAACATGACTTTCAGTCCTAAGAGGAGGCTCAGGGGTGTTTTCTTGTGTTCTGATTCTAGCTATAAAGTCGCTTCTTAATGACTTAAGGCAGTAGCTTCTAGGACCTGCAAATGCTTAATGGGAAGGCCACGTCTAAGGGTCTAGAGACCAGGCAGTCCAAGCCCCTCTCCACATCTACAGTGGTTCACTCTTTAGAAACCCCACAGACTGATGCTGGTGCAAGTCTAATGTGGTAGACAAGTCAGCTGCTCTTATACCTTCAGGGGAATAACTGATATGCACTGAAGGAACCAAAGTTGACCATTCAGCATCTTCTCTTTATTGAAATTCTATGGCCTTTCAAGCCATGAAGTCATCTTATTGACTCTATACCCATGATGAGTTTGGGATGTATTGGTGCTATATTGAAAAGGCATTGTTCAAGCCAGGCACTTTGGCTCACACCTTATAATCCTAGCCCTCGGGAGGCCAAAGTGGGTAGATTGCTTGAGCCCAGGAGTTTGAGACCAGCCTGAGCAAGAGTGAAATGCCATCTTTATTAAAAATAGAAAAACCTAGCCAGGTGTCATGGCAGGCACCTGTTGTCCCAGCTACTTGGAAGACTGAGGCAAGAGGATGGCTTGAGCCCAAGAGTTTGAAGTTGCTGTGAGCTATGATGCCATGACACTCTACCCAAGGTGACAGAGTGAGACTCTGTCTCAAAAAAAAAAAAAGACATTATTTAACTTTAGTCCTTGCCTTCATTTTTCATATATATGGGTTCAATGCTTTATAAATTTTCTTGAATCATACTGACTAGTTGTGTCCTCATTCTGTTATTTTTTTCCTAAGTAAATTGTGAGCATGAAAGAGATGGGGCTGCCAGTTGGTCACATAGGAACATCCGGGCAGCTCCTCATCACCTCACAGGCACAGATCCCAACAGCTGCTCTCGTATCCAGATTTCATTGTGTGTCTCACTAACCAGCCTAAAATAAAAAATGGAAAAGCCTTCATGTCACCACCTCTAGTTTTTTATCTTAGGCCTTCTTTTGTTTCCTCTGCTGCTCAGAGATTGAAAAAAATGTCACCAAAGAGTACTGGAATAAAATTTAATTAAAAGCCCCAACGAAAAAGGAAAAAGTCATCCTCCACTTGAATACTAAACCCAAATTCCAGCTCTGAAGGTAGCAAGAGCAGTAAGTGCGTAATTAACGGCTGTCCAGAAACAGAACCTAAATGTTCATTTCTAAAATCACATCTCTCTGAAAAAGTCACATAAATTTTCTCTTCTGTCCAAGGGAACAATCCTACTTTCCAGCAAGGCAAGTGTGAGAGGAGGTGTTCAGACAACAGAGCTGGGGAAGAAAGGAAGACCCAAATGTCTCCATCTCCTGGGCTTGTGGTCTTGTCCTTCACAGAGCCTTTGATTCTATATTCTTGGCATGGCAGAGATGTGGCAGTTTAACATCACCATGTTGGTGAGCTTGGCATTTCACATAGAAGCAATCAGAGGAAATAAGCAGGTACCGTGTTTCCCCCAAAATAAGACCTACCCCAAAAATAAGCCCCAGCAGGATTTTGATGCATTTGTTAAATATAAGCCCTACCCCCATAATAAGACCTAGTGGTGGGCGTGGCTATGCAGATTGATAAGCAGGGCGATGCATCATATCTGCATAGCCACGCCCTACATTTCAGCGCAGAATGGTAAGGAAGACTGGAATACCTTTTATCTGCCACAGCTCCTTTCTGCAAGCCATTCACACTTGCATGGCTGCGCATGTGGTAACCACAGTCGCAGGCATCCTATTGCACACGTCCGAACGGCTGGGGGAAAGGAGTTCACGCATCACTAGCGCCAGCCCCACCAACAAGGTCACCTCCCCCTGTCAGGTTCCAGAAGAAGTTGACTTAACTGTATTTGAATAAATGTAGATTGTTGTATTATACTTAATAAAAATAAGACATCCCCTAAAATAAGCCCTAGTGTGCCTTCTTCAGAAAAAAAATAAATGTAAGACAGTGTCTTATTTTCGGGGAAACATGGTAGCTCTGCTCTTCCTGGTCATCGGAAAAACTTCCAACAGTAACCAGGACCTTTTTCTGCCACTTTCCCAATTGTCATGGATAGGTACGTGATGCAAGCCCGACTGTGCCGTGGTCTTCTCAACAGAGAGGCAGTATGCATCAAACTCCAAAGCTCTAAGACATGTTGCAGGAAGAAATCCTACCCATAATAGATGACGCAGGGGGTGAATGCGATGATCTCCCCTTGAGAAGGCAGGATGCTGAGAGGGAAGATTGTGTATGGGGGGAAAATAACAGCACAGAATTTTAACTTCACACTCAAACCAGAAACCAGTAACCTATGCATCAAATGGCTTATTTTTTTGTCTTTGAATACTGGGAGAATTGAACAAGGGTCCCAGTGGGTTCTCAGGTGCTTTATTCTGTGACTGTGTGGCCCCATAGACACACGCGTCAGACACCTCTCTCTGCATTCAAGCCAGGGTGCAAATGAGTTCATGAATGTCCAGAATTTTAGTCTAGATTATTTTCAGGGGACACTGATTTGACTCTCTCCACCTGCCTCTTCTGTAAACCTCGAAAGCCCCGAACGTTTCCAAACTCCCTGTTGTGACAGCTGCTTCTCTTTTTTTTTTTTCTTTTTCTCCCCTCTTCTCTCTCTCTCTTTTTTTTCCATAAGGCCTCTGGCCTTACACCGCTGTTTATTACCTAAGGCAAACTCTCTCTCTCACTTCTTTTCCCTCTCTGTTTCTTTAAATCTCTAAACCACAAAGCAGCGTGGGAGCAACACCGTGGGTCAAGATATCAAAAGAGGGAACTTTTATAGGTTTCCTCGATAACATGGACAATAAAAGAGGAAGGGCGCCCAAGCAGCATCACTGACCTCATTTGATGCGGTGCAGCAAAGAGTGACGGCCCCTCTGCTGCCTGCCCGGGCGGGTCCGGGCGCCGCTGTGTGCAGCAGAGAAGCTCCGCATCGGCACCGGGGCTGGCTTTCCTGCACGGTTAGGCCAGAGCTTTCCAAGTGTTTTCAGCAAATAATACCCAAATAAACAGAAGGTTACTGAATACATTAAACTCACTGCAGCAAGAAATTGCTTTTCGAAGCCCACACTCACATAGCTGAGTATCAGTGGGAATTTAGACCCAGGGGCAGGGAGTTGGTGGCCTCAGGGCCACATGTGGCCTCCTGCGTCCTTGAGTGTGGCCTTTTTTTTTTTCTAGTGAAAGGACAGAGTTTATTGAAAGATAAAAGAGATAAGCGAAAGAGGGGAACAGAATCTTTAAGAATGGAGCGGGGATCCCAAGTGGGAAGCCCCGAGTGTGACCTTTTGACTGAATCCAAATTTTACAGAACAAGTCCTTTTATTAAAGGAGCACACAGTATGGACCTCTATGCTATGAAAACAGGGGTCTTATTCCAAATATGATCGCCATTGGTCAGCTGTGCCGTCAACGGCTACACTCTTTGTATTTTGGTGACGAGTGTTAGGGTGAGAATCTCGATCTCACTGTCATCATTTTTAACGTGGACATGTTGTTTTGAAACAATGTCGCATTTTTCTTTGGCCTGACATGGCGGCTGGTTTTCCTGTGATACGAGTCCAGGAGGAAAATGGCTTTCAGGGCCCTTAGGAATAACTGTTTGCAAAATCACAGGGGCTAGTTGAAGCCCTAGCTGGGTAGAAATGAAACAGAACGCTTCTGCATTGCATGTGAAACCCACACCCCACCCTGCCCCCCACACACTAGTTAAAGTCACTTTAACACTCTCCTTTCCAGGAAGATATGTTCTCTCACAATAGGAAACTCCAGAAAGGAAATAACATCACTTTGCTTTGGGACCCCAACGATCCCAAATCCTACCTTTAGTCCCATCATAATTTCCTAAGAGGATACAGTCCTTGCCTCTGCCTTCCGATCTTAACACAGCAGAAAGATAAATCAGTTCACCGTCAGTAAAAAGGGGAAGAAAAAAGAATAGCTATTTTCTCCAGAGGAGACTCCCTTCCCTGACTCCCAAGAAATCTCACACAGACACACTTTCCTTCTACTTTTCAAGGATTTGTTAACCACTCGCTCTTCTCCCTCAATCCTTTAAAAAACAACAATCTGAAAATCATCCTATTACCCAACACCTTCACTTTATTCTCGATCACATCCTAGTGCTGGATGAACGCACTCCTGAATGGCCACTGAGGCCACCAGCACCCTATTTGCACGTGTCTAGCATCAGTCACAGGCAAAGCCATCATCCTGCTGGCTAGTTGAGGCTCTGCCACCACCCGTGTGGGCCGGGCTGAGCCCTGAACACAGTGAGATTTCAAATCCAGGCAAGCAAGATACTTTTTGGGAACAGTGGCTCTGTTCTTCCAGCCCAGAAATGACGACACTGCCCCTGCCCACCTGGCAGGAACGGCCTCAAAGCACCAGGTCAGCCTGACCCAGTGCCCCACTGTCCACTGGTACACCAGCGTCCTGGAACGTGTCCCCATCTTTCTGAATATTTATGCTGCAGCTGGCAAGTTCATGTGGGATTTGATGTATCCTTCCCACACCCCTCCTCCCTGGCCCCATGAAGTATTAAAGACGTGCACTCAAAACCACATAACTAGAAATCGAATCCTTCTATTTATCTGGCAGATTAAACAGAGGCCCTGAAACTTTCCTCCAATGCCCCTAGCGTGAGGACCCTGTGCGCTGAGACTGTTGCCTGCGTCCTGCCATTCACCCTTTCCTGTGTGTGACACTGTGAGCGCAGAGCTGGCTCTCCTAGCTGCCTGGTGGTGCACCTGCAGCCCCACTCTCCTGCTTCCCTGCTTGGCTTAGTGTGGTGATATCATAGCTTTTTTTTTTTTTTTGCAGTTTTTGGCCAAGGCTGGGTTTGAACCCACCACTTCTGGCATATGGGGCCGGTGCCCTGCTCCTTTGAGCCACAGGTGCTGCTCTAATATCATAGCTTCTTTAGTGAGGTCAAGTCCTGAGCATGGGTCCAGGATATGTCTTCCCCTATGTACTTTTGAGTGACCAGATCTGCTCTTGGCTGGACCAGAAGAAGTGGCCAGACCTGGGTGGGGCTGCACATGGCAGGACTGGGCTGATATGCCAGGATGGTGACACAGTGACAACAGAATGACCTGAGCGTACGCAGATGTGGGTGGGTTTCTTTCTGTTGTTTTTTTTCAGAGTTTTTTTTTTTCATTTTTACACGACTGAGCTGAGTAGCAGGGGACCTGCCCATCGTAACCACTTGAATTAGTGGCTTCTAGACGTCCAGAAGGAAGGAGAAGATTCTCAACGGATCGGGGCCGTCATCACACACTGTAACCTCTCACTTTTCAGTGTCGCAAACTAGACCCTAAAATATTCATATGAATTCTTTCATCATTTTCATTTGATTGCACAAAAATATATTTGGATCTATGTGGCATTTGCATAGGGTTGCCAGACCTAGCCAGTTACAAAGAAAGAGAGAGAGAGAAAACGCCCAGTTCAATTTGAATTTTAGAAAACTAGTGAATAATTTTTTTGGGTATAAATATGTCCCATGCAATATTTGGGACATACTCATACAAAAAAAAATAAAATATTCAATTATCCATGGCTTACCTGAACTGTGGCATCCTATATTTCATCTGGGAACTCTGAACCTTTGGAGTTTGTGTGTGTGAGAGAGAGAGAGAAAGGGAGAGAGAGGTGGGGAAGGGGTTAGAACAATGTTACTTCACTCTGTTGTGTAAATTTGGGGGGAAATGCATTCCTGACCTCTGATTTCTTTCTTGGATAGAAATGTGGCCACTGGAGAGAAGATCAGATGAGCTTTGTAGTTTTAGCCATATATTTCCAGGTGTCTGGGGACCACTGGAGGGAGGAAGGGTTCCATACGTGATACGGGATCCTCACGTTCCAGAGGAAGCTCAGCCGGGCAGGTATGTTTTCAGCAGGGCACTGACAGCACACAGGTGATTGACATTTCTCTGCTGAGGTTTATGACTTCATTAGAATACTTCTCATCATAATTGAATAGGTAAAAATACCTGGCTATTAAATACAAGCCTATCCCCCAGGATGACCAGATTATCACTTGAATTTAAAATCTTTCTGAATTTTTAATAGTGCATAACAAATACGATTATTTATGCACTTTCTTCCCGTCCTCAACTTGCCAGGCCTACAATTATTTGGAAAGCCTCCGGTTTCAATGGGAGGGATTAATGGGAGCTATGCATCTCTCCCCAGTCCCTCTCAAACATTTAGCCAACAGGTCCTCCTCTCTGTCATGACCTGGATGAAGCCCCTCCAGAATCCTTCGGAGGCGCTGGCGGGGCCTGGCTCTGCGGTGCTTAGAGGCCCCGGTAATTAGCAGCTGGGAGATGTAAGAGCCGGGTGTGAAGGGAGCAGCTGGCAATGCATGAAGCTGGCTGATGAGAAAGTCAAGTGAAGCTCTGCCTGGCTGAGACCTCTTCAATAGATCTGTAGTCTGGACTTGAACCCTGCCCTCTCACCTCAGGGTCTGATATTTCTTTTCCTATTTTTTTTTTCCCCCTCCTTGCCCAAGTCCCCTGCCCCCACCTTCTCTTCTCTTCCCAGCTTCCCTATCAGGGAGTGATGTACTCAGACTGACGGTGAATAAATGTGAGTGACCCCCATCTGCCCACCCCCACTTCTCTGAGCCTTCTGCTGGAGAAGGGGGTGGGGGAGGGGAGAGGAGGAGAGAAGAGAGAGAGGGAGAGACGGAGAGGGGAGAGAGAGGTACACGGGAGATGAGGGAAGAGAGAGAGAGGAAGATAGAGGGGGAAAGGAGGGTCCCCGACTTCCTCACAGGTAATTAAAGGGACTATTTTCAAGGTTGCATGGGCAAAAGACAATTCGGCCCTAATGAAGCATCGATCGACTGGCACTAAGGTAGAAAGGAGCTGACATTCATTCAAAGGTACCTTTAACCGATGTCAGACACCGCACCGGGAATTATTTTTTTCTCTGCTGTCACTGCCTAGGACCTGGGCTGGAGGGGGAAGATGGGAGTTGGCTTTAAATTTCTGTTATTTCCTCATTGCCACACAAATGTTACGGGTCGGGCTTTGTTTTCTTTCCTTTTCTTCTTCTTTTTTTTTTTTAAATATAATGCATCAGGGCACATTCTATTTGGTTGTCAGGAGGGGGGCCCCTCCCCCACGCGGGGTACATTTTCTTCATTAGTCACGTTTAAAAGGCCACCAATCAGGCCCTGCCCGGCCGGATCCGCGGTCAGCCAGGGCCAGGCAGGGCAGGGTAGGGCGCTGCTGTCGGTCTGTCAAGCCAAACACGCTCCACTCCACAGGTTTGGCCGCTGTCTGCTTCGTGCTAACGTCTGGCTATTTTGTGGCAAAAACAGAAACCTGGGTGGGGGCCTTGGGGTGGGGGGAAGAGGGTAGGACGGGCAGAAAGATGACTGGGCAGGAGTGCTCAGGAGCAGTTGGGGGACCCCGTGAAAAAACAAGCGGAGATGCTGGCCGCTCTCAGGGCTTTGGCACTGCAGACAGCAGAGGTGGGGCTGCCGGGTTACAAGTGCACGCCAGGCATTGCCCCAGGTAAAGGCGTGGGAGACAAGTGTCACCTCCCAGTCTGAGGGGTGGGGGACTCCTCTCCGGGCTCCCCTGCCCTGGACATGGCTCCTGCTTTTTCTCATTAGTCCTAAGAATGTTTGCGTTTGTAGAACGTCTGAGTGATGATAATAAAAGGATAGGAAAGTGTCAATCACATCAAGTAAACTGGGGTGGGGGTGGGGTGGCGGGGGAGGGGAGGCAGTATCCATTCCCCCGAACAAGTTGAGTGTTACCCAGAGAGGTTTTGCCCACAGCCCAGGCCGGCTGGATTTTACAAGAGGCCCCACATTCAACAATAGCAGGTCCCTTCAGAGCAAGGAACACAAAGAGAATTTGCTTTGGTTCAGTCCCCACAGTGAGGCCCTTCGGAAGCTGAACAGAGTCACATTTTTCCCCCCTCTCTGCTAAAAATAAATGTGCATAGGGGGAATAACCCCCCCCCCATCAACAATTCAGGCTAAAATAAACTGGAAAAAAAAGGAGGGGGGTCCTCTGACGGGACATTTCAAATCACGGGCTCTTTCCGCACATTTTCCTTCTTTCTTTTTCTTCTTGGAATTTATCGTTTCTTGATTTTGCTCTTAATTTGGGTTGGTTTTGGAGGGAGGGGGGTGGCAGGGTGTATTATTTAACTTGATAAACAGCATTTGCCCAGTGCCCGGCCGCCTCCTTGCTTCTGCCTCCCGCTCCTGTTTATTCATTTGTGTTTACATTTCTGAGACATCCCTTTAGCTGAAGGCGGCTACTTCCCACATCCTGCAGTAGTAGCCATTAGTGCAAAAGGATAATTTCTTGGCGGCACAACCTCGGAAAGTCGAATTTTTAAAAGGAAAAGAACAACCGGAGCCCCGTTTTCCTGGGCTTGTTGCCTTCATACCTATTTAGCTTGTTACTTTTCTTTATCTTTGAAACAGTGTCTAACCTTCTACTTGTCAATTTCATGCTACTTCCTTGTGGGTCTTGTTTATTTATTTGGAAGCCAAAGAACAGGTCAGGAAGCAGAGGCGGAAATAGTGAAAAACACCTGCTGAAATTTAAAAAAAAAAAAAAAATTTTTTTTTTCTCCTTAAAAATGGCTAAACTGTAGCCCAGCAGATCCTATCTGCATTACTTTGGCTGAACAACAAGATATTGCAGGGGACAAACTCTGAATAAAGCAGTTCCGAGTTCCCAGAATTGGCACAGCTCAGCCTAAACAATGGCCGCTTCCTATTCACCTTAACCCAGCCTTTCAAAAGAACATCCCCAGAAACACAAAGCATCAGCGGGAAATGGCAATTTTATGAATCCTAATCAATCAAAGGGCTTATTAACTCAATGTGAAGCCAGATTAAAATCTTTAATTATAAATCGTGCTAAAAGGAAAAACAAAATGTACTTATGGTACATTGAAAATTCCGGATATTAACATAGCTGCTATTATCTCTTGCAATATTAAATTCCCCCTCCCATTTCCCCCAACAACCTCACCTTTTTTTTTTTTTTTTTCTATTACTAAAGAACAGGGCTACAAGAACCCAAATCATTTTCCCCCTCGATTTATTAAAATGTATTCTTTTTCTCTCCCTGTGCATCCAATAGGGTGCTGGGAGGCTACGTTGGCGGTTGTAGGAAGGGGTATAAGAAATCCTATTAGGAGCACCGGGCGGTGAGGGTTTCAGTGTGATGCTGGGGGTAGTTTGAGTAGCTGTTTATTAAGGGGGCAGAGTTGGTGTTATAGGGTTGGTAGTTTTTTTTTTTTTTTTTCTTTTTGGGGGGTAGGAGGCGGACAGCAATCAGATGTGGAGTATTTTTCGCTAATGAAAGCGGCTTGCATGTCTGTGCTCGTAGGATTGATTGGCAGGAGTGGCGATTGTCAGCCCCAGGAAGGGTCCTCGCTTTAAGCCACGGTGTGAGAAAAGGCTTTGGGTGCTGCCGACACCGCTGTTGCTGCTGCTTCTTTTTCTTCTCTCTCTCTCTCTCTCTTTTTTAATCAGGCAGACATTTGGGAAATGACCACAGCAAATTTAATCACAGTTGGGGGGTGGAGGGGGGGAGGGAGGTAGAGCAGAGACTGTGATTCACATGTTTTATTTATTTGTTCAGAGTCACGGCCATCCTATTGTGTGTCCCTCATTCTGTCATTTCAGGCCCCTCCGACCCACCCCCTACCCCTGTCCCCATTGTTAATGTAAGAGGCAGAGAATATAACCACATTTTATAATAATAACATATCCAACATTGTGAAAGCAGGGACCTCATCTTGAGAGGGGTCCTTTTCTTATATTGAAATGATAATAAAAAAGAAAAGAAAAGAAAATCTTTCTATCCTAATGACAATGTACGATGAAGAGATTTTTGTTCTTTGTGTAAAAATTCAGTGATTTTCGTGGCGAGGGTCCATGCCCCATCTCCTCCCTTTCTGCACGTTGGCTATTGTACTATTCTATTTTTATATTTACAGAGCAAGCCCCGTGTTAGCAAATTGCCTTTAAATTAAATAGAGAGAGAAGGAAGGGACGGAAGGAAGGAAGAAAGAAAACTTGTACAAGCAACGCTAATAAAAAGAAAGTCATACCCTGGTTTAAATTAAATCCTACTTCATTCCTTTTGTTCAAAGTTCAGATTTTCTTTCTCTGAAACATTCCCTTTCCTTGGCTATTCCTTTAGTGCCAGGGACATGAAGCCCTCACCCCCAAGTTAGCTCTCCTCAGATCCATGCCACTGGCCTTCCTAACCCCGGCACCTGGTTTCACCTATGGGCAGAAAGAGGGGGCAAGGAGGTTCCCCAAGTGCAGAGATAGCTTTGGCTGACGACAATCTTGATAGTGAACTGGATTTGATTTTCATACTACAAGGTCGACTCTGTGCTCTTTTGATCTGAACACTGGGTCTACAACGCCCCATTTCCACCTAAGTCAAGAAAGAGACTTGTCCTTGATAGACAACGAACCGAGTCTGTCCTGGTGGCGTGTCCTGGCTCCCTGCCTGCTGGGTGCCTCTCTCAGACACTCAGGATCCTGCCACACCAGATTCTTGCAGCTACTACTATTTCAAAAGCGCAGTGAAAATATGTTTTTCTCGTGACTTCGGAACTTCCAAACATAGATGAAATGTCCAATGTTACTTTAAAACCACTTACAAACATCTCTATAGGTTAGATCAAATAAAGATGTACTCAAATGCTGCCTTAGCATCTGAAAACTTCCAGGCTCCTATTTTTGTTGCTCTGTGGACGCTCCCCACTGTAAACAGAGGAGTCCAGTTTTTCTTCTGCTATTCTGTGTGATTTTTGTTTGGGGCTGCCCCTCCTTGATTTTTCTACCTTTGCACAGATAATTTTGTAGTTCCAATAGACCAGAGGAAGAAGATTGAGTTAAAAAAAAAAAAATCCTAAATTGGTTTTCATGGCTAAAGTGCACACGGAATCCATTTTGGCAAAAAGCACTCAAATTCTCAGAATTCCTCTAAATCCTTAAATGCCAGGCGGCTGTGATATTCCTTTGAAGACGAGCATTGGACCTCATAAACGGAATACTAGAGGCACAGATCTCGTCGCCCTCAGTTCTTGCAACAGCTTTTCACTAAATTAAAAAAAGACCTTTTGTGCTTAACTGGGTTTTCATTTCATTACTTAAGCTTGACTTTTGACACTCTGGGTGTTTAGCCTTTTTGGATTTTCCTTTTTTGTAAGTGCAATTCTATAATAAATATTTGTGATCCCGGAAAGGAAGCTATGAATCAGTTGTGAATGCTGGCCTACAAAGAACAAGATGCACTTCACTCTTTTGTTACAAATAACTCACATAAATCTGTAGATTTCCTAAACATCACCTTGGAGCAACAGTATAAACTACTTTTGAAATAACACAGGGAAACACTGTAGACAGAATGCCTTTGCTCCAGCCACTCCACTGGAAGGTGTAAACAAAACCGAAAAAAAAAAAAAAGAAATTAATAAAACCAAGAAGGAAAGATAACTCGTACAAATGATTATGTAGATAAAATGTGCTTTTGAGATGCTACGTAAACAAATGAGACATCAAAGGATGAAAAGCGCCAGTAAATTATAATCCTCTATTAAAAATATAACTATTTGACTCTTTTCCCATTGATTTACTTTTCCAGTTCACTTCAGCAAATGAAAAAATATGAGTGGAAACAGCCCTCAGCAGCTAAAATATGAAAACAGGTATTTGATTTTTTTTTTTTTAAGCATATAGGAAATTGTAGTTACTTTCTCAGAAATTACAAAAGGGACATTTAGAAATTATTCAAAGGGTGGCAATTTGAAATTAAATTTTCTTTGGACATACTTTTTTTTTCTTTTAAATATTCAGAAGTAATTATTCCTTCAGGTGAGGACTGTCTCAGTCTAATAGAAATGTTTTTTTTTTTTCTTTTTCTGCCTAAAGGAAAATGATTTTAAAATTATTTCATGGAGAAATATTACATAGAAATCAATACAAAAACAGCATTATCATTAGTAAATGGGTCATAATTCTTAATGATTTTAGCCCACTTATTTACAAGTATTTCAAATACATTTAAAGTATTTTTTATATATTATCATACATGTCACCTTTATTCTTCTTCGAGTTTTATTACAGATTATTTTCTTAATGTTGGGAAGAAAACCACAGTCAGGGTAGAAAGAGAATATTTACATTTTTCTATCTTCCTGAGTTTTGTTTCAAATCCCAATAAATAGGAATGTAAAACTGGCTTAAATGGTTATTTTAGAACTCTGCAGGGAATCTTCTTTTTTAAAGTATTTCAAGCCTTTTCGAAAGATTTTTCACATCAGTATTATGTTGTTGGTTTCCTTTTGAAAATACTCTGCTTCTTAAAGAACCTTATAATTTAAATTTATTTCCCATGCATACGGTTTTGTCAAAATCCCCATCCAAACACAGAAAATGCCCCGGGTCCCCTTAACACCCACAAAGCTAATGTTTATAGGCCGGTTTAAATCTGAGCAGAAAATATTCACTACAACTGCAGGCTTTTTTTTTT
>NW_003852442.1:12255243-12267699 GCF_000181295.1 Otolemur garnettii
TTTTTTTTCCCCCATCAAAATTACATGAGAAGCAAAAAGCCGGAGTGTGAGACTCTAGACAAACTGGGTGGGTCCCCCTCACTCATCCTGTCTCTTCTCAGCATCAGACTCTATGTTTAGATAACACAATTTATCTTTATCATTTTCAAGCGGGTCCAATGGGGCGAGGGGGTGGGAGGTGCAGAGGGTGGCAGGGTGAGGGAAAAGGTGATTGTTTCACTTGTTGTCAGAGGACATTGATCAGCCCTGGTCTCGGAGGTGAGGCCAGGTCCCCCAGGAGTACTTCGGGGCTGGGCCGTGTCAGGGCAAAGCTGTATTGAGTCATGACCCAAATGACGGCTCATTGAGGGAAACGGGTATTGGCGTCCAAATCATTCTGCGACACCCTCAGTAACACTTAAACCAGTCCACTCCGTTAATGTCAGGTCACAGGGGACACGTGTAGCCCCCTTTGCTGACCATTAGACCCTTTGATGGAGTGGACGATAAACTTGACGAGACAGGCTGGACCCTGCTCTTGAGTCGGCCTGAGTTGACGACAGGCCCAGTACAGGGCTGCCTTTCGGAAACTGCAAGGGGTCTCTGTGGTCAGGCCCCCTGGGGATCCCGTCCCTTTTATACCAAACAGGATAAAACGTAACTAAAACTAGTTTTAATGTTACGGTGTCAAAGGAAGAAAAACAAGCCACCAGGATCCTTCACAAAGTTCTTCAACAATGGGGTCAGATACAAATTGTGGATAAAGTGGTCTGGCTCTCCCACTTTGTAATTTTTAGTTCTGGCTTTGATGCTTGTCTTTCTTCTAAGCACCGCTTATATGGTGCAGGTATTTTGAAATCCATTTGTTATACCTTCTGTGGCAAAGAACAAAAAGAATTCCTTATTGTTTCCCAGGGAAGTGGAGAAGAATTCAACAAAAATTCACTCTGTTGTGATCACAAGCTTTCCCAGGCAGTCTTCTGAAAGGGAATTATTTTATTTTGTATTACCAAACATCAAATATATTTGGGGGGGGGGTGGTGAGAGGGGAATGGGAATCGAAAGCTAATTGCATTTCCCATCGATGGGAGCATTAGCCTAAAACAAACTTGAGCTTGAAAATGAATCTAAAGCACAAACTAACAAAAACCAGGTCTTTGTTAACATTCAAAGGCTGAATTAATAATCATTATTGCTACTATTTAAACAAATTATACCTAAATCTTCTGTTACACGAGAGATCGCTACTGTTTACTTTTTCTGCTTTCCCACCAGCAAAACGGCCTCTGGTTTGACAGAACAGATTTTCTGGCATTAAAATGCTTTTATCCCAGTTTTAACACCTTGTCTGGATTCCTCTTGAGAATTAACTGATACTGCATTAGAGGGGAAAATGAGAGGGGCTTTTTAAATGGCTCCCCCCTCATTGAAAATTGAATCTTAACAGAAACAACCCCCGTTCCTTGAACAATACCAGTTAATAAGTAAATAATTAGCGAAAAGAAAAGTTAGTACAAATGGGCTAATTTGGCCACGTAAAGCATCTGTTTTGTCTTAAAAATAAAAAAAACCTAATTAAAAAGATAACGTGGTTACTGAACTATTAACTCTGCTTCTGATAAGTAAGGAAATGTCTGTGGAATTTGTTTAACCAAGGGCAAAGGAGGTGGGGTCAATGTCAAGTTTTCATTGTCTACTTTGCATTATCCAAACCTGCCAGACTTCTCCAGAGTTCATATTCTCTAATGCAGCTTGGAACCTCTCATCTAGAGCTTGCCAAAATTCCACAAGTATTTCATCTCAAAGGGGTCGATTTATCAAACCAGGCAGTTTACATATCACTTCCCCACCCATTTATGTACTGTTTTCATTTCAGAGAAATCAGATAAATTAAAACGCATACCCACACCCCATTTTGTTAGATGCTGTCCTCAAAGCTCGAGAGCAAGATTTCTGTGGCTTCAGAGACTTCAAATGATTTCGGGGCTGTGTGTGTGTTATAGTTTGGGGTGCTTTTGGAAGAAGTGTTGGAGTAACTTGTTTTCTTTCAATGTACAGTTAATATTGTGTACACAATGTGTACATTTACACACGTGTCATCGATATTAGCTAACTCCATCTTGATGTTTTATGTTGAGAAGATATGAATAATTTCAGCATACCTATGTCTGTGAGCGAATGCGTGTGTGTGTGTGTGTGTGTGTGTGTGTGAATGAGGTACCCAAGAGAGAGGAAGAGAGCACACTGTTTTGTATCTTTTACTCCTCTCCTCCAAATAGACTTCTAGCTAGAGCCCTAACTCAAGAAATAAATTGCATTGATCTGATATTTATAATGGGGCGATCTTGAGTTTTTAGTGGGACGAGATACCAAAGGGAAATTACATCATTGCCAGTAACAACCTCTCTCTCCTCTGCTTTCCGTAATTTTCCCCACCTCTTCCTTTCAATTTGCAAAGCCAAGCAAGTGCACAATTAAGACCCATACATATCTATTATGCCCTGCGTGTTTTTAGCACCTAATAAGTATACCATTAGTAATTGAAAAATTAGCCATAAAATCTATATTGACTAACATGCTGCCATTTCATTAAGAAAAAAAAAAAAAAGACCATTCTATCCTGATCCAAATGTAAATTTCCAGGGGGCAGATGCTAAAAATGGATAAGTCATGAAATCCTATAGATCAATTCAATGGGCTTGACTTTTAAGACAGTTAGAAACTGTGATGCCACATTCCCATTCATTTTCCCACCACCATTAGAATTCCAACTGCAAAAACTACAGCGTTGGGCTGGGTCTTCCACAACCACACAGTGCTAGATAGTTTTCTGAGAACTAGAATACTGAATTTTCTCTGAATTCTGGCCTTTAAGAAGCTCTGTTGTCCAGTAGGAAAAGAACACTGGCTACCTATTTGTTGTGCTGTATTTATATTGCTTTCAGTTCATTTTTTAAAAAAACCCACCTAGATTTTCATGTCCTAGATTGATCCATCTGTCTGTAAGATTCTTGAAAAGTGACATACTGGTCAACGTGCACTTCTAATGGCAGCTAAGTCTGCATTTCACCCTCTCTCCTCGTGACCTAAGCCTCCTTCTCCTACGGCCCCTTCACATCCACAGCCTGAGTATTCCAGCCAAACTGTATCCTTCCAGCACCCTTTGTCACATTCCGCCATGCTCTGCTAACTGTCCTAATCACATCGCCTGTGACTCTGATCCGAGGGGTGACAAATGCTGCGTGTTCTCCTCACTCAAACGACGCCACGAGAAAATAAAACACAGACATTTTACCCTAAAAAGGCAACGTTCCTGGAGGTTGTAAATTACTACCTGGGAAAGAAGCTTTGTAGCCTCTTTTTTCCGCCCCCCTCAAAATAGTGGCTAATGAAAGGGATTCCTTATTTATAGTTTTTTTACTTAGTTTTGGATTTCATCTGCATCTCAATACGTTTTCAAATGGTTCACTGAGCTCCATTCTCCAGACTCTAGTTCACGCCAGGTCACGAGAGGTCACAACTAGGTCACTGGGATATTTTTCCGAAGCATCAAACGATAGAAAATACACACATTTCATAGTTTCAATATTGTCATCAGGAACTCTAGCCCCCATGACCCTCACGTATGACACCAAACAGTGCCCCCCATCCCCGTATAAGGTGATCAGAGTCCAGACCAGGCACTAGCTTATCCTTTGAAATAACTCTTAGTTCCTGGGGTGACAGTGATGCAACAGTGGTATACAGAGGTCCCCCCTTCCGATACAGCCCAAACCAGTGGTCCCCTCCAATATCACTGGCAAGAGCTTATTTAATGTGTTATATAATTGGCCTTCATGAGTCTACTATCTATGCTGCACTGATTGGTCATGTTAATTTGCTAATGATGTCCTAATGGTAACCCCCAAACCTGAAGCAAACCTGAGGACAGGTTGCTGATAGTACATCTAGCAGAACTGAGGACCCTACCTGGCTGGCCGGCAGGGGAGACCCCAAGTTCATCACCAAAGGTACAGTGAGGAAGATGGGGTTGTGGCCACTTTTAGGGGCAGACCTGGGGTTTCCTCCACAGTCGAGGGCCTAGGGGAGCACCAGATTTTCTCTTTCTGCCCCCCCATGCCTCATCCTCTGATCACTGAAATACTTAATATGAGTTTTCAGTAAAACTAGGGCAGAGGATCAGAAGAAGTGACAAATGGGGGTCTGCGTTTCACACGGTGGTTTCTGATAAACTAAGTCTGAACTGTGGCACCGGGAGGGGCAGTCCGAGCGGTAGGGTGGGGGAAACGTATGCAGGCAACAGGGAGTTAAGTAAATAAATTTTTTCTTTTCTCTGTCGATGTGTTTGGTCCTCTTCCTGCCAAGATTCATCTCCCTCTGCTATCTTGTGAGAGAGACACATATGGTGCAGTGAAATTGCCATCCAGGAAAGCATGTCCCAGCCTGTTGAGACATCATCAAATAAGATTAAAGCAAAGTAAAAATAAAAAGATAGAACGATTTTTTTCCCCTTTTCCTTGTACAGAGAACATCTGATGAAAGCTACCAAGGTACTTGAATCGCTTCTAAAGGTTTGTGCAGCCATTTCTTTACTTTGGGTGGGTAAGAAAAAGCCAGGAATAACACGACCGTATCTTCTTTTCTTTAAGTTAGTGGGGGGGGTGGGGGGAGAAAAGATGTGCTTTCATAATAAGCCAGATGTATAGGAATAAAATACAATATTGCCGTCAGCACTTCAGTTGTGAAAAGCACTTAAACACGCTATCAACAGATCTCCACTCCTCACTTGCCTGCCTTCTCTTTGGAGTCTGTGGATTAAAACTTTTCATCGTGGCTTACAATAAAACCTCCCCCTTTTAAAGATTAATTCTCACGTGAAGAAATGCTGCTAATTTCTTGCCTTACAGACAGACCTCAACATAGGACAGACGCTTCCCTCCTGTGGTGGACACCCAGGAGGTGTGGGATCAAAGGTGACCGACTGCTTGTCCTGTCCAGGGTCCCCTGGAGGGGCCGGCCTCTCACTATGAAAGCACAGTCTCCCCCATTGTCATCAGCTGTGCACACTGGGCCCAACATCCAGCAGGCCGGGAAATTCTAAATACACCTGTCTTCCCTCGAATGTCACTGGTACCTGGCGCTACCCCAATGGGGCACAGTTCTGACTTGGCCAGAATTGTATCATTGGTCGCCTCCAAAAGGCAGCGTCGTTCCCACCTGGCTTCCCCGTAGGTGGTGGAGACTCACAATGACATCAAACTTCTTTCCCGGGTCCCTTTCCCTGCAAGAACCTGCTGGCTTTGAAAGAATTTGATGGGGGAGGAGGAGGGGAAATCCGTCTGCCACTCTCCTAAGACTCTCTTCTGGAACATGCAAGGCATTTCGTATTTTTTAAGGGGCTTTCTTCCTCCTCCCCATCCTTCCCTCCCCAGTGGGATTTCAGGAAATACTGTAAATTCTTTGAAAGGCGGTAAACAATACTACGCTTCACATCAGGACGGGGGCCCCAAAGCCAGGCTTTGAAATTAAAAGAATTTTTTTTTTTTTCTAAAGTGTCTGGAGGAGAGGGAGGGAGGCAGGCAGGGACAGACAAGCATGTCCCTTTCGTAAATGCAGACGCACTGTTCTCTGTGACAGGAAGTCAGTTTGCGCTGGGAAGCAGCGCCCAGGAATCAGCGAGCTCGTTTGTTTGCAAACCGTCCTAGGTAAGGAGCCGTAGGTTTACAAGATCTTGTTTCCGAAGCGTGGCCTTAATTGGACCTCTGGAAAGCAAGAACGCATCAGTGGAAGAGATTATCACTGGCCTTAATAAGCCGTTGTTGGCTTTCATAAAAGCCACAGCCTAAAACGAGCCACACCGAGCCCAGAGACAATCTTACCAATTGCCCGGAGCAAGGATTAAAGGGACAAGGATCCGAAGGAGGGAAAAAAGGACTAAGGAGGGGCGGCCGAAGAAACAGGGGCTAATGTAGAATCGTTTCCACATTAACCTTCTTCCCTTCTGACAATGGTCAAGTTCTGATTCAAAATACAAATTATCTCCAATTACTTCAAAAGAGGCAGTCAGAGAGCTGTCATTTAACCTTCACCATCTGTTTGCCTCAAAAGAAAGCTGTACAGCCTGCCACGCTGACCCCGACGGTCCCTCCGAGCTCCGGACAGCACTGAAGACGGAAGCTTATTGTTCTCTGGAGAGAAACCTATTGGGGTTTTATGGGGCAGGGGGGTGGTTCGGAGAGAGCCTAGGAAGAAAGGGAAGAGGATCCGTGGGGACCAGGCGCAAGGGTTCTAAGAGGTGACTTCAATGCGAAGGGTTGATGCCTGGTGTAGAGTGGGTGGGTTTGGCCGCACTCCCCAGCCTGTTTGCTAAACATCCTTCGCTGGAGGATTTGTTTTAAAACAGGATTGGCTTTAAGAAGGCCCCAGCTGAGGCCTCAAGGGCAGGCAGGATGAATTAGGGCCCTTTCTTCGGGTCTCATGTAGTTTGAGACTGACCATTCAGGGCACCACGTGAGAGGGCTGTCCAGAAGACACCAAACACCAGGGCACAGAGGGCACCTGGCCCTATCAAAGATGTCAAGCTCTAAGGCCAAGGGGAGTGGGGCTTTGGGAAAATAAACGATCTGTGGGTATCGTACTGTCTGTTAGAGCCTGGAGGGGCTGAGCAAAAACATCGACCTGCTGTAGCCCACACCCCAAACCACTTCATTCAGCAGGGGCAGGTGGGGACCCAAAGCCATTCTGGAGTCTCTCTCAGTAGAGACACAACATTTCAGTCTGTATCTAGCGATCGTGACTCAGAAAACCAAAATTCCTCATCTGACCTGGTCCTTCATAGAACCCACCAGAGTTGAAGGAAGGGAGAACAGCAATGTAGAAAGATGTCCCAGCATGAGAACAAAAGGACAGGTAGGAAGAATAGCTTCTCAACAGCTGGGAAAATAATAGGGTGCAAATTTCTGAATGCCTTCCACTTTACAGCAGATGTCTTCATGTTTCTACCCAGCAACATTATCTTATTTCCACTACCTCTCATCTTTACTTTCCATTTTATGGCCCATGGGATAACAGGTTTCTTCGAAAGGAAGAAAGAAAACAGACCCTCTTGACTCAAACAGTTCGTGTGCTTAGAAAGTGCAGGCACCTGAACTTCCTAAGGGAAACTACCCTCAGATACCAGTGCCCTGTCTTAGGAAGGAGATTCTTTCCCTTGTCAAACAGGATTGAAGCTTGAGATTTGTTTTTCACCATAGTGCCTGGAGTAACTGTCGGGGCCTCTTACTTCTCATTGCAAAAACAGATGGGGCACAAGTGGATTAAATCCAGACAGCGGCAGTGCTGTTAACAGGCATCCGAATGGCAGCAGAGGCCGGGGGTCTACTGCAGGGGGGTGGACCCCAAACCTCTAAGGATGAACTCTCCATTCACTAGCACTCTCCTGCCTTCCCACCCCACACACACATACAGAGGAGAGAATTTCTTTCTTTTCTTTTTTTTTTTTTTTGAGACAGAGTCTCACTTTATCAACCTAGTAGAGTGCTATGGTGTCATAGCTCACAGCAACTTCAAACTCTTGGGCTCAAGCGATCCTCTTGCCTCAGCCTCCCAAGTAGCTGGCACTACAGGCATGCACCAAAACACCTGGCTAGTTTTTTCTGTTTTTAGTAGAGGCAGGGTGAGAGGAGGAGACGGAGGGGCGCGGGTGGTCTCACTTTTACTCAGGCTGGTCTTAAACTCCTGAGCTCGAGCGATCCCTCTGCTTCAGTATCCCAGACTGCTGGGATCACAGGCATGTGCCACTGTGCCCCATCAGGACATTTCTATTTTTACTTTCTCTGTTTCCAAATACAAGTCGAGGGTTGGGCTAGTAGTTCACGGATGGATGCTGAACGCAGCGGATGGAAATCGCTACATGGTGAAATTGTCCTTCTTCAGCTCTTCTCTCCGGTCCATTCATCCCTTCCCATTTCAGCTTAGAAGACAGTGGGCCACCTAATGAGTTTTTGGACGCGTGAACAATGGCCCCGGAGATGCTTCTCTGGGGTCCTGATGCTGGATCTGATTTAAGCAGCCCTATTTGACAGGCATCTGCCCTTCTGTCTGTGCTTCCTCCCTGACTAAGTGCAAACGTCCCCCGCCTGAGACAGACACAAAAGTATAAAGACCACATGGCAGAACGTCTTGGACCACCGAGGTCTTTGGCAGACCCTGGCTCTCCCTGATCCCTCTCTCTGCTGCCATTTCCCTACCTGGGAAGGGATGTAGGGACAGTGAGAAAACTATGAAGCAGCAGCATCTGGATCTGATTAATTACCCAGAGCACCTGTTAATAAATTAACTACCCAGAGCACCTGCAAATGTGCCAGGCCCAAGCCCATCACAAAGTCCTGTGAGCAGGGCTGTGTTTGGGAAGGGACCGGCTGTTAGGTTTTGTAAGACAAATACTATTTGTTCTCCTTCCCCAGTGCTTGTTATGAAAAGCTGGATTTAACAGAAGCATTAGAAGGGCTTGTTCCACTTGACATTTCCTCCACTATAGACCTGAGGGGTGGGGTGGGTGGGGGATCCACTGCCTTGATGATCAGTAGCTTATCTGTCCAGTTTCTTCCCTATTTTCCCTCCACTGTTTTCCATGGACTGGTTTTTACACCAAAGGTTAAGAAAGTTGCAAGATGCTGACCCTTTCCCATCTACAGGAATCTCTTTGAGGCTCATTTTAGAGACCCCAAAATGTGCAAAAGACTCTCAGTTTTATTGTGTCTAAGTAAATATTATGCTGAAAATCTAGACCCTGCCCTTTCTCCTCCCTATATATAGGCATCAGAAGACCTGATGACCAGAACACACGGTTAGACTCCTTCCAGTTCCAACGGGCTGCAGAGCTCCTCGGAAAGTCAACACCATTTTATCCTAAAGACATTGACAGGGCTGAGTTTTAAATGCTTTTCTGATGCCAAGATTCACACTGATTTCATGCTTGCTCTTTGCATTTATGGCCCTGTAGATCTTTACTTAAGTTACCCCCATCAAGCCAGTGCTTCACAAAGCCTGAATCATCACCACCATCATCTTAATTGCTGGGCAGGTTTGGAGTGGGTCCAGGTCAGAATGGTAAAAACACTGGGGCTCGGGGAGCCGCCTTGGTCTCTGGACTCTACTTGGATCAAAGGCATGTGGGGCACACCACTACTTCCTGTGATTTAAAAATAAGGGCTCCATAACCAGGGGCTAGGAGGGTTCTGTGGTTTAACCTCTAAAATCTCACCGGTGTGTTGTTATGACTTCATGGTTCATCAGGTCAGAGACAGAGTTAAAATCCTCCATCAGACTAGGAGTCGGTACTCTGTCTCTTCCTCAAAAGACAGGGGACCTTGGAAGACTTAATTAACCAATGAGGCCAAACAATATGAAATCATTAGTGAAAAGGAATAAAAATAATACAAATTAATCCCTAATTAGGGATGCCGGATAACATATAGGATGTGCCATAACTAATACTATGTATTTTAAAATATTCAGCATAAGGATGTTTAATACTTTGGACAGGTTTATACCAAAAAGAAATTATTTGTTGGTCATGCGAAATTAAAATTTAACTGAGTGGTATTGTATTTTTATTTGCTAAATACGGCAACCTTATACCTGATCTGAGTCAATTTTATTTTCAGAGGCAAGAGACTAGAATTCTAGAATTTTCTCCTGACAGTAGACTTCAGGCAGGTAATGTGTTTCAGGTTCTGTATGCCATGAGTTCAGGTCATTCTTCATGAAACATCTGAATTAACAATTTTTTCTAAATGAAATTTACTCGTATCACTTTTATTGTATATACAAGGGCCTCAGTCTCAAAATAGAAGAACCATTTCTAAGTAGAAGGCCTTAGGTAAGATATACAGGTAGTAAGTATTAAACACTCACTTATCAAAATTAATTAGCTCAAACCCTTGAAAGCAGTTTAGTTAACTTTAGTTTAGAAATGGTCCACTATATTTTGGCATAGCCCATAGTTAGGAAATTAGTGCAAAGGTAAAAAGAAACTTAAAATTTCCCAAGTCAAATGATCACAAATTTGAAATTTACCAAATGCTACATAATTCGGATTTATTACTCTTAGTTTCACCCAAGACAACTCATTCTTTCCCAGTGATGTCTTTCTCTTTTCCCCTCTGATTAGAATAAAATCTTATTGCCTAAAATAGGCTCATTCCTGAGAAGGAAACGAAACTACAGAGTTATTTACAACACTTAAGACAGGTCAAAAGTCATTTTAATGGTTCCAGGCCCTCACGGTGTGTTTGACACATCTCTGTGGCATCAGGGTGACTGAGCTACGCTATGTGGGTCTCCTCTGGGCTTGTGAGCACTTCAAATTTGAAAAACCTGAATGGACCCAGGTTCCTTACCTGGGGAAGAGAGTTCCTGAATAAATGAACAAATAATAAACAAAAAAATAAAAGAGCAAGTTAAAAATGTATACAGCAACTCTTTTAATATGAGCAAATACATTTTTAAGCATCCAAATGGGATATGGTAGTTAACGTCCTCCTTCAAAGACAGCTGGTCAAATATATCTGCTACAGTAAAATATGTGGGGTTTGGGGAGGGTATTTGGGGTTTGAATATTTCCTAGAGGCTGCTGAGATAGCACCTGTCTTAGAAATGTCTCTGTCAGAGGAGTCGCTAAAATATTCTAGGGTAAAGGCTGTACCCTCTGGTTGTGAATTGCAAAGCGCCAAGACTGGATTCATCTAAGAAGAGGCTCTGAGAAGCGCCTTGGTTCATGTCTCACCAGAGGAGACGGAGGAGATGCCTCCCCTTTTCAAAGCTGGCTCTAAAATGACAACAGGGGTCACAAAAGAACAAACAAAATTATTTGGGGAAAAAAAAGGATACAGGTAAATCAAACGCTCCTATGTTTTAAAAAGGCTTTCTATGAAACGAGTCCTGCTTATTAGTGGGGAAATACAAACCCTGTTATCAAGAATCTTAAGGAAACGGATTGCTGTTAAGTGACACTTCAGAATCCTCCCCCTAGCAAAGCTACTGCACCATCACAGGAAGATAAGCGGAAAATCTCTGCCTCCAATAAAGGAGACCTTTGCTCGAAGTACTGTAAACCGCTCAGTGGCAATTCCAATGCCAGGATTCAAAATACTGCTCTGGAAAATCTCACTTAACCAGTGGTACCCAGCGTCTTTACAAATGAAGACAAAGACCAGGACTTGGTCAATGGGGGTGTGTGTGTGAAAGACGGTGATTAGCCTCTGAATATGTGGTCTGAAAGGTCCAATTTTCCCATGCATTAATGTCACACGAGGTCATCTACAGTATTAGGGGCCGTGATTGTTTCTGCCTGGCTCCATGTTGAGGGAAACAGCAAAAGTTTAAGTCCAATGTCACCCCAATCCTCCCAACCTCCCCTCTGCTCCCCCCTATCCCCTCTACCTGTCTAAATGCTGAGCAACTCATAACCACCTGAACAGGTCACACACTCAGATTTGGCTTCTTTTCTTCAAGAGAAAAAAGATAGCTGGGCCTTATGGCAGGTGCCTGTAGTCCCAGCTACTTAGGAGGCTGAGGCAAGAGAATTGCTTAAGCCCCAGAGGTGGAGGTTGCTATAAGCCGTGACACCACAGCACTCTACCAAGGGCAACATAGTGAGACTCTGTCTCAAAAAAAAAAAGAGAGAAAAAAGAATTTTTTTAAAAGTGTAGACAATATCCTTAATATCCTCAAGGAACCTGGAATCTATGATGTGGGAAGAAAAGAAAAAAACAGCCATCAAGTGGGTGAGTCATTATGAAAGTTTTGAGATACGCAAAAGTCAAGAAACATAAAATCCCCAGGGATGGAAACAGATGAAACCCTCCCAGCAACACTGATAAGCTGAGTAAGTTGAAATTTGCACAGGTGAATCTGAAAGGATGCTGTGGGCTGTTACTCAGTCTGTCTTAAAACTTTCATAGTGACCTGTCTATAACACTGTGTCAGATGAAGATTACTAAATCAAATCCTCCAGTAACTCAAAGTATTTCTTTAAAAGCAGCAACAATTATAATCCAAAGCAAGGCACATACAAAGATCGGCCAAAGGCAAATTCTAGCAGATCCTATTTGGAAGTCAGAGCAAGGTTTTGTCACTTGGCCAAGACCAGGGTGAGGCAGGTATGTACTTCCTACCTTGTCACAAGTTCTCGTCTAAAAATCATTTGACCTCTGGGTTGGATCAACACCCATCGCCCTGTCCTGAGTCTCTAGCAAACAAACCTGTCCACATATCAGCAATCCCCATCCTCACTGTGTGCAATAAACCCAGCTTCCCTGGGCCAAGGGGTTGGTCTGCAGGCCCTCTGAGCCACGGCATCCTCCCATTCAATGATTTAACAACACACTTCTAGCTCACATCCTGGTTTATACCTAAGTTCTCTTCCAAGATTGCCTCTACCTCATCTCCATTACCACCAACCTGGGGTTCCAT
>NW_003852442.1:12268022-12269071 GCF_000181295.1 Otolemur garnettii
GGTGCTGCTGAGGTCTTTCCACACCCTGTGTTCAAGTCTGTCTGCGCAGGTTGTAAGAATTAGACACTCGATTTCCAAAACTCTGGCATCTGCATGTTATGGTCTTCAATGTTGGTAGCCAAGCAAAGGGGTCTCTTTGTTCTCTTAGGGAGAAAAAAAAAATGTAGTAGAATGGATGAGTTTGGGGATGCCTCTCACTTGTCACTCCTTCCAAGGAAACGGACTTAGGCTAATACTAAGGAAGTAGTGTGGACCATATAGATAGTTTATTCGATTTTCCTCTTTTATTTTCACGGTGATGGCATTAGGAAGAAAACTCCAGGGAATTAATTCTTCAATGGCCTCTGGTCCGCTTTGCATGGTAGAACTCAAACACGAGAGGAGCAACTTGAACACAAGGTGGTGCTAAGGGTTAAAAAATTAACTCTGGGTCTTTTTCCCCAAAGGTTACCTCCAATCTCTCAAGGTCTTCAGGACACTGACTAGTCTGCAAATCCTTTTTATACACTATCTTGTTTATTCCTCAGAACTCAGGATAAAAGAAGCTAGCCCCATTTTTTTTTCAGTATAAATGAGGGAAAAAGATTTCGATGGGTTAAATGACTTGTCCAGGGTAACTCAGCCCTAACTGGGTCTTCCAAGTTTAGGAGTAGTGCTCTTTTTTTTTTACTCTACTACCCAAGTTAGTCTCTTTTTTTATGTTAAAACAAATTCTCAGTTGGGCTTTATCCATCAACATCTACCAGCTTGGGAAGTTCTGAATGCACCAATGCAACTTAATAGCGTGTCCCTAACTTACATCACTACATCCGAAATTCTTGGTGAACCTCTCCGCATCCTCTGCAATCCTTGGTCAAATTCCAGAGTATAAAAAGTAACACAAGAACAATTGGATTTTTTTTTTCTTTTTTGTCCCTAGGAAGAAAGATCAGTTCTGATGATATTTGGAACAGAGGGTCTTGAGTCCTGCTAAATGGACAGCCATGTGCCAGGAAGTCAGATCAAGAGGCCTCCTCGGTGAAAACCAAGATTCAGCTCCCATTATGATT
>NW_003852442.1:12269329-12269692 GCF_000181295.1 Otolemur garnettii
TCCTTAACTAATTACCTCTTTCCAAATAAGATCACATTTTGAGGTTCTAGGTAGATGTTAATTTGGGGGAGACACTATTCAATTCCAAACATCTACCCTTTTCCTTTCCATGAACTAATTCTCTACCTTAAGCTGAAGCCCAAGTTCTCTCACCCTGCCCTTGAAGAAGATGAAGGACAACTGTCAGGGTCATCCCTAAAAGAGTTTCTCATCTACCTCCCTTGAGATACTTAGTGAGTGCTTCCTCCACTGGGATAAGGCCAGCCATCTTCACCTTCATTTTCTCTAAACAGAAACCTTCCTGTTCATTCAGGTCATTCCATAGAATCATTGTCCACTGTGTTCTCTTTGCTTGGATGCCAC
>NW_003852442.1:12270611-12341150 GCF_000181295.1 Otolemur garnettii
GCACCTCTGGATTGCTACACCCGGTTTTCATCAACCTATACAGAACTTGATCTTCAAGGTCCTCTCTTCTTCCCCCAGTTGGAAAGAAAAAGGGGAAGGAAAGAGAGAAGGGAGGCCAGTCCATTCCCTGTGACACCATCAGGCTGAGGCAGGGAACAGCCCTTTCTAGCTGCAGTAGCCGGCTGGCTTCAGGGTTTAAGGGTCCCGTTCTCTTGCAAATTTCTTTGGTGGTGAAATCTATCAAAGGAATCTCAAGACAAATTACATGGTAAATTACTGTCTCAGTGCTGGCCCAGTCTCTGTGCCCCACTGTTCAGCTCCGACAGACAGCCCTGGGTGAGCTGCCGGAGGAAAGCGCTGGAGATAAGCAGATTACAGAGTGTCATGTGCCTCGGGCGACTCAACTTCACAGCCAAACTCCTCCAGCCCGGGCAGTTCATCTGAGTCGTATGGGTCACAGGCTGTTTCAATTAATGCCCCTCTAATGACTAAAGTTTGTGCCCTAATGTGGAAGGGTAAGTAGAAAGGAGTCAGGCCGGGGACCCAAGCGTCTTTGTCCTCCCCACCCTCTCTCTCTCTCTCTGAATGCTCTTGCCCAAGCTGACTTATTACAAAGGAGGGAAAGGAATATAGAATTCTTTTCAGGCAGAAACCTTTTATATCACCTTCCTACGGTTACCCATGCAATTCTGCGAGTCTTCAGTGGCTGAGGATCTCCGGGCAGTGAATAACAAGCCCTGATATGAACGCAGAATGCAGAAAACAAATTAGCATTTTGAAAATAAAAGGCCTGGCTTTTAATCCTATTAAGATCATGGCTTCTTTAAAAAAAAAAAAAAAAAATTAAATAAATGTCTCCCCCTTCCCTAAAAAGAAACTCTGAAAGAGATACCGACGTTGCCACTTAACATAAATGCTGAAATCAGCATTTCCTTTGAAAGAAGTTGTTAATATTTGGAAATGGTCGGATTTCCAATCCACGCTTTGATTGTTATTCTATACTAGCCAGCGAGTGCCAAGGTCACAGGGAGATTCACCTGCAGACTGAGCTAGATGAATCCACTCGGCCACAATGCATGTATAATTTAACATTCTCTTCTCGAGTACGTCCCTGCATTCCTAAAAAATATTTTATTACAATAACAAATTGGTTTCAAAATCATGCATTATGTATTCTGATATTAGGTCTGCCAGTGAAACCGGTATATACAAACACACACATACTCCTAGGCAGGGCCGGAAGAGAGCACGGATGCTGGTGATGCCAGGGCGGAGCTTGAGAAGAACAGTTAATTCCACATGGAACCCCCTGTCTCTCTCTCTCTCTTTTTTTTTTAATCTCAATCTGCATATTTGGAAAGAGAGCGAACAAACTGATCGTTTGCTGTAAATGCCAGTCATCCATTGTCCTCTTTGGTGGTATGAGAAGGCAGAGTGTACCATTGGGCAGGAGGGTCTGGGGCTGATGTCTTAAAACTAGGCTTGTTGGACAGTTCTCCACGCTCTACTTAAAAAACAATTATTCCTTGAATATGAAAAGTCTCTTCCTGTGATCTGACAGTCCACGTATACATTTTTTACAGCAACTGGACTTTAACAAAACTTCTTGGAAACATTAAAGATGAAGATATCAAAGCCATCCTTACAAATTTGTGCTGGAACATACACTCGCTCTGCCGCAAGCTTTCATCACTGAGCCATCCCCCAAAGTTAACATATGCAGACAAATCTTTAAGAGTCCCGTCACAAATGTCACCCATATACCGTTTCCCTACTGAGTGCTTTTCTCTGCTTTGCGACTTTCATTTGAAGTTAAATACACATTGATTTAGGATTCCTTTACAACACAGGTATGTTTTTCTCATGCACGGTACAGACAAGTTTCTCAAAAGGCCTGTTTGCAAATAATTAAGATGAAAATGCTCTTCTGGTTCCTTCCATTATTTTTTTTTTTTTCCAATTTTAGTATCATACTGATACAAGTTCCATTTCATCAAATGAATGAATTGAATTCTAAGAAGACAAGTTTTCCCAAATAGATGGTGAGTTTCCATGATCTAGATGGTATCTGATTTTTAAAAATGTGAGGCAGAAATGTGGTTACATCTTTCTCTTTAAAAAGCGTCTTAGGCATGAATATGATTTCTCTATATTAAAAGAAAAAAAAACTAGTTGATTTCAACAAGGGATTTGTTTTTCATTAACTTGCAAGCTAAACATCATTGGTGTGTTTCTATTGGTCTATGAACTTGGTGAATAAAACAACAAAATTCCTAAGAGAACCACTTTTAAATCTCTTTAAATTAAAACCAGTCTAATTTTTATTATGAGACCAATATCATGATAGGCTTTGTATTTTTAAGGCAAGGCACAGACCTAAAAAGTTTAATTCCCTGACAAGAGCTTTTAATAAAGACAAATCATGAATAAGATTACACACTCCAATCTTTCCTTCACCAAAAAAATCTGCAAACATTGTGCGAAAAAAATCACTTCTTCTTAATTTCGTTTCGATGTAGTGATATGACTAGACATATAGTTTTTCTATAGTGAAATTATAAGGAATAATGTTCTCTAATCTAATCAGTGATTTCTTAAAAATGGGAAATGTTCACAGCACAATTTCTGATTTCTTTTGTATTGTAATTTAGGCTGACACATTAAAGCCTTGCTTTTCAGGGGAACAATTAAGAAATTGTTGATAGAAATTAAATATTCCTGACAATCGAAAATGCATTTTTTTTTTTTTTTTTTTGGCTCACTTGCAGCATCCGGGTAACACCACTCCCACCTCCTGCCAAAGATAATCTAAGCTCAGATAGTATTAATGTAAAAACGAACTAAAAAGCTTAGTTCTTTTGTGCTAAACAAAAAGGTGATTTATATAAGTAATAAGCAAATTCCAGAGTATGGAGATATATATTTTTAAAAATCCTCTAAAAATGCCGTAAGTTGTAATCTGCAGGCTAAATGATTAAACTCTCTCCGGGTTTGTTGGCTTTAAAGCTGTTTCTTTCCTATTAGCTGTGGGCTATTTCCAGCTGAATGCAAACTGCTTTTTTATTTGTTATTAAAGGTAGTTCACATCTTACACCACCTTGTGTGTATAGCATACAGGCCCACACACACAATTTAGGAAAGTGTGCCTTAAAATAAAATTTTAAAATTTTAGAAAGCCTTCGGTAGCGATTACATTTCACTCCCGCATACTACAGTAAATAATTATCCAGCCAACTTTTTTAATACGTGAAAACATAAAGTGGTCATACAGGGCACGAATCAAAATGTGTTATAAACTTCTTTTTGGCTGATGAGACATTGTGTCACGACAGAGGCATTTCAAGTAGGGGATAAAGGGTCATTCCAATTCCAATGACCATGATGTGTTTTTACGGTGAATTGTAAATACGTAACTCGTCTACGATAATACATCTAAACTCCCTCATAGAGTTGAAAATTAAAGCAGTGAAAAGGACTAAATAAAATGACAAATAAGCAGCCCCTAAGTTCTAAAGTAAAGTGCCAGAAGTCAAATGTTTCCTGGTTCATCTTAAGCAGAACAGGAGTTTTAACACAAGCCTCTCTTAATAGCTACCCAGGCAGGATTTGAGGAGAATAATTCCCTAATGCCACTTAAAAAAGAAAAGTCAACCAAAAGCATCAAATGGGTTTTGAATCTAAATATTCTTCAAGAAACTTTTCCCTGAATTGGCAGCTCAGAGAATCAACCAGATAACATGACAATAAGGTAGGCACCGTCAACATTCCCGGGTTGGTTCAGGGCTGTTTTATTAAGAGTGTGCCAGGAATTTCCAGTTCTTAAAGAGTCACGGCCTGAGTCCAGCTGTCTCCAGTTCTGTCCCTGACCTGGCCATCTGCCAGAGAGTGACACAGTGGGGAGGACAAAGTGAGCACAGTTTCCACACACTTCTCAGACCCAAGCTCCTGGCCTCAGAGCAGAAACTCTTCGGGTCTTAAACGTAGCCCCTTTTAGTGAGTCAGAAACAGAAAGGCAGGCAAACAAGCAGAGAGCTGTCTGCAGCCTCCTCTCTTGGTGGGTCTAAGGTTGCTTGGGCCACAGAACAATCACGACAATAAAATGCAGCGTGTCCTGGGGTCCCCCCGAAAGAATAAAACTGGAAGCCTGTCTGTCACGCTGAATGCCAAACCAGAAGCTTGCACCACGGGGTTCGGTGCCTTGAGCCCGGCTGTATTCATAAGCAAGGCAGACAGATGCGTGGCCTTTGACAAAGGCAAGAGATGGGCATTTCAAAAATAAAATCATCTCCCAATTACAGAGAACCCTTTCTCCCTGGGATCCCAAAGCACTCTATCAAGCTAAATTGGAATCCTGTCTACCGAGCTGCCTTCAATGCAGCCACTCCAGTATAAATTGGATCAAATGCTCTCAGATTAATTCCTGGAAACCTATATTCATCTTTGTATATCTTTATTACAAAACTAGCCACAAGACCGCTCTACATTTTCATTATGAGAACAGCTTTCGGAGTTGGATTACGCCATGGTTTATCCCTCCGTGACCCCAAACCATCTTGTTAGTCCCATTATTGTATATTCATACAACACACCTGAGCCCAAGATAATAAGAGGGTTAGCGGGGACCAAGGGCTGGAGTGCATTCTGCTGCATTCCATGCACTGCCGTCCCGCAAGGATATTAACCTGCTGCAGGTGCCCCGACATCCCCCCTCGCTCCCCACGCTCGCGTGTGCTCTCACACTGAAGACCCTCACGAGTCTCCCCAGTGGGAAGGGAGGGACAGCTGAGGGGTACCTGGAGTTCTCAGTGACGGTCAATCCTCACTTCCCCTGGGCTGCTCGGGGTGAGGGGACCTGCACAAATAGAAGCCACAGGCCCGGAAAGATTGGGACTTCTGTGTGTGTTACCTGGAAGGTGGGCAGGAGCGTGGTCAACCCTCTTGGCTGGCCCTACGTTTTGTTTGAAAAGTTTGTGTCGGTCAAGTGTGTTATAAACAGTCTTAAAGTGCTGCCTGCCACTGGCAGGCATCAAATAGCTTTATGATGATGATTAGAATTTATTAAATTATATGCATCTCTATGGATAATACGGCTAATGTAAATAACTCTAATATTTCTAACAATTATGTTAGGATCAAACAATTTGCTTTCCACCCACTTTGCTGTCTCCCTCTCATGCCTGTGTCTATAATGTATAAATACGTGTGTGTATATGTATCTAAAAAATTTATATTTCCTCACTCTCACCGCAGCTAGATTCTTCCCTAGTGAAGAAATGCCTGCAGTGACTCTCCGGCCTGCTTGCTCTGGTTCCTTCTCTGCCTTCCTTCCTTCTTTTCTTTCTTCCTCCTCCTCTTTCTTTTGAAATAATGCCAGCTTGGTTCTTAAGACAGGAAGAATAACCTAGAAGAATAATCCATTATTCATATATTCCAGGGAAACTTTAAGACTTCGATTTTCTTATCCCTTTCCATGAAATGTGATGCCAAAGTACAATGAGCCTGATTTCCTACGGAGATGCAAAAAAAGAAACAGTCTCATTATTTTATGGGCATGTTTTGGGCCCTCTTAAAAAAAAAAATCCACCGTTCTGTCATATTTCTCATTGTTAAAAGAAAGGATATAAAATTTTATCCCGAGTGATCAGTACACCCCCATGGTCCCTGGGACCTGAGATCGTCTTGGGAAATGGGTTCTGCATCTGACACTTGGTGAGAGCACAGAATCTCAGGCCCGGCTCCCACTGAATCAGAATCTACTTTCCAAGAAGGTCCCCAGGTCACTTCTACGAAGTCTGAAAGCCCTGGTGGGGGCGATTTTTAATTACCTGTTTCTGAATCCTACGTCAGACCTGCTAAATCAAATTCTTTGGGATCAGAGACTAGGAACTTGTATATTCTTAAATCCCCCAGGTGATCTAATAAGCAGCTAAATTGAAGACTTGCTCAGTTATGGTTTAACTGTGTGGCTTCTACAGTGACAGCAACAGTGGCCGAGGGGACTCCTCACACAGGGGGTTTTCCTCTTGTCATCTTTGTGCTCAGATTTCCCCAGTGGGTGTCTATTGCCTCTGCTTTCTGTAACTCAGATTGATAGTCAAGGTCCTCTGTCACGAGGCCACCTCCTGAAACAGTATTTTAGCTCCTTTATCTGTACCCTTCTCCTGCCTCAACTAAACCACACAGTCACCAACTGCCCTGATGCCTTTGTCACTCAACAGAGTCTGCCCTATCACATTCACATCTACCATGTCCCTCCAGGTACCTCCAGAGACCCCAAGATCCCTGACCACATCCTACTTAGCACTCACCTACGGTTCTAATTATCTTCCATTTGCAAGTGTTTAATTTTTAAATTGGCCACTTTGCACTTATTGACACACACTTTTAAATGGTCCTCCAGTCATTCTACGCGTGTGATTTTTTTTTTAAAAACTAAGCCATAGGCCTAAATAATTTTACTTCTGGTAGGTTCCTTTTCTTCTGTCTTCCAAATCACTATTTCCTATGGACGTGTTCTACCCACCCCATAGCATGTTGCAGGTTAACCAATTTTCAGAATCCCTTTCATGGTACATGTGAGAAGAAAACTTCAAAAGGCATCCAGGATTCCAGCTAATCTGTCCCCTACCCCCTAAAAAAAAAATCTAGGGGAAATGACATGTTCCCAGAAGAATTTACAAAACCCAGGGGTTGGTTCTGAGAAGCTGTGTAACAGGTTTCCGGCTGAGACCATTAGCGTTCTCCCTGCTCCGGGCACACGGCGATTTGCCCTCTGTTTTATTGTTTCTTCTGTATGCTGATTGGTTTTGATTCATTACACAATACAGAGTCCATGAGAACAAGCCATTTTTCAAGTGAACAGGTGCACTATGAAATTAGATTAAAGTTTTGTAAATTTGCAGGTGGATAAAACATCAATGTGGGCCCGACAGAAGAGGTCCTGAGTCAGAGAAACAGAGACGGCAATACACAGAGCCCTGCCTAGTTTGGGGCTGTGGATAGTCCCCTAAGGGCCTGCAGGAAGAGATCTACGGCCCTCCTTCCTCCATCTCCGTTTGTGTCAGTTTCCCCCCTGAGCTTTCCTTGCCTTGCCCTTTCGCTGGACGAGGGCCTGACTCTGGGTCTTGTCACGCGTCCCTCCTGCTGTGGGGCTCCGGGGTTCAGTGGGCAGAGAGCTACGTGACCCCGGGCCGCGTGAGTATATCTCACCAGAGATGCTGCGTGCCATTCAATTCCTCTAAGCCTTGACCAGTTCAGACCTCAATGATCGTGTGCTCCTCCTGTACCCGGGGAGAAATATAGCAGGTTTCACCACGGGAGATGTGCGCACAAAATATATTTTCAGGATGAATGGAAGCCAAGCCCCTTCTTCCTCCCTTGTCCATCTGCTTCTGTCTTTCTCTTCTCTGCCTCTTTATTTCTACCTGATATTTTTCTAACATCCCTTCATTTTCCTAATTTGCTTTTACACTTGTATATGGTACATACCCACTGAAATGATCAGACACCCAGCGGGAAGAAAACACCCCGTGGCACTATTTTTTTTTTTTTGTTACCTTTGTTAAAAAACAATCTCAGCTTAAGCAGTGACAGTCAAGACTCCGTCATCGGTACATACAATTTAATCCTTTAAAGAATCAGCAGGGCCCACATCAATCAAGAGCCTTCATCAACTTGTAAAAACAATATTTTGATTCAATCAGATTTAAAGCCCTGAAATTCTCGGCTAATTAATGCAAGGTCACTCGAGGGCTGTGCAATGGTGGCTGGAACAGTGGTCAAATATTTACCCTCGGCGCACTCACATGTTTGCATCACCAAAGGACCCGAGAGATGGTCAAGAATGGATAATGCACCTATGGCGGCAGCAGGTTGCATCTGGCGCAAGGATTTGGATGAATGATTATTACTAAGGGAGGAAGAAAAAGAGATGATTCTCCCATCATGGTAGACACACATGTGCAAGTAAAAGTCTGTTAAAGGGGAATAGATGGGAACCAGCCAACACCCCACGGTCCTGTTCTCACGTTCCCTATGTCCCAAGCAGAGAAGTGTTCTGCCCAGCCCTTCCTAGAAAATTCAAAATAAATGACAGGTTTAAACTTTCACAGGACAGCGACTCAAGCCATGCAATCTTTTCATTAGGTCTAGATTTCTAATAAGTTTGCTTTTGTTCGCACTTTGAGACATCTTCAGATACGATGTATTTTAGGGGGAGGAGGGCATGGGAGCACTTACCAAGCCCTGTACACAGACTTATTTCTAAGAAATGGATGTGGACGTTAACACTTTCTTTAGCCACAGAAACACATCTGATTTACTTATACAAATGCAGAAAGAGAAAGCACTGGGATGTCTCCTTACTGATAAAAGATAATAATTTGAGGTTATTTTCTGAAAATGTGGGAGACAGGTAGACGATCGGAAAGGAGGTTCATGTGGAAATTCCTCAGCCTCTTTCCTCTTTCTCTCTGGTTGACATCTCCTGTAAACCCTTTAAAAATGGTGTTGGGTGATTCTGGTTGTGATATAGGACTACAGAGTTTTGCAAAATGCTGTGAGTAGGGAAGGCGTATGTGAGATCTCTCTGCAGTGTTTCTCACAACTGCACAGGAATCTATAGTTACTTCAAAACATAAAGTTTCATCGAAAAACTCATCGAACGCACAGTTCTAGAGTAGACACAGAATCGGGCAGGCTTTTTCGCACATTGTAATTAATCACTTCCACTCTCGTCACTTTCCAGCCTCCCTCCAAATTCCACAAAGAGTGAACCTGGCGAAACGGTTGACAACACCATTCTCTGTCCTTAATATCGGGGTGATGGGGAGGGGGCTGTAATTCTGTCTTAAAAGTTCTGAATTTGCCTTCAAGGAGAAGAAAAGAAACAAAAATCCAAACTCTTTCTTAGAAGAAATTAGTTCTTTAAAGGATGGCCAGCCATGGATCTCTTTATATCCTCCACAGCTTTAGAGCTACCACCCCATGAATTGTAATAGTGGAGTAAAGATTAGCAAAGCCATTTGTATGGTGGAAACACGGTCCTTATAAACGTGCTCCAGGCCTAGTACCAAACCCACTCCACATTAGGTGGTGGTCATTTCAGTGATTCTTGCGGAGACGGGGACTCTAAATTTCTCCATTGCTGAAGTTTCTGACTGACATTAATCACTGTGGCCAAACTATTGACCAACCAGCATTGATCACTCCAATACACATAACGGAGTTTGTATATGTAGGATGCTGCCAAGATTATTATTATTATTTTTGAACACTCAAACCGGTCTACCTGGGGTTACTTAATAAAACATTTGGACTGAATTAAATAGGCACTTCTGTCAGTTAACTGATTTGATTTCTTTTCCTGCTTTATTAACTGGTTATTTGGATTTTCTAAATACATTAAAAAGACTTAGAGAATCATAGATTCATAGAATTTTAGCACCAAAGTCCCTTTAGAGATGATATTTAGTCTAAGATTTTCCCCCATACTGCATAGGTGGAAACAAAAAACTAGGGAAGGGCATTTTCATTAAATTTATTTGGGAAACACTGAGCTAAAAAGATTCAATTAGTTGACTGGTTCCTCATTTGTTACAGGAGTTCTCAGAGGTTTTAAATACTAACACGCATGATGATTCTACAGGAGGAAAATACAATATGTGGGTTCTTCCAAGTTCATATTCAACATAGAACCCCCTTTGCTGACCTACTCAGATCAGAATTCCAATTAACAAGTTTTAAAACACTGTGATGTGGTACAAACTTATTTTATAGACAGGGAAAGGGCTACTCCAAGGAGTGATGTGTTTTATTTTAATTACCCCCTTGCTCATATGGAGCTAAAACTAGAATCCAAGACTTTAGATTCCTACTCTAGTCTTTGGACTGAGCCAAAAACGTTTAATTTTTATTACAAAATTTTCGAACATATTTAAAAGTAGTGAAAACAGACACTCTCCATATTGCCATTTCTCCTATTCAAAAATTCTCCAGATTTTGCTTTACTATCCTTTTTCTCTTTTCTATTACATACATTTGTGTAATACATATAAAATAGTCTACTTGGACAATATATAAGAACTTGTCTGTTACAGGGATTAAATGAAAACATCCTGTCACTAATTATTTCATTAGAGGTCTTAAGCTAATGATCATCTAATTTTATAATTTCTTCTCTATGTGTTAGTTGGAATTCTCCTGGATAAAAGAACTTTGCCCTTAGCCAGGCATTGTGGCGGATGCCTGTAGTCCCAGCTACTTGGGAGGCTGAGACAAGAGAACTGCCTAAGCCCAAGAGCTGGAGGTTGCTGTGAGCTGTGATGCCACAGCTCTCTACAGAGGGTGACAAAGTGAGACTCTGTCTCTAAAAAAAAAAAAAGAACTTTGCCTTATTAACTGAAACTATCTAGATACCTACAAATAAATATAGGAAGGATGGGATAAAAGGTTTTTTCTTTTTTCTTTGAGTTGCCCATTTTCAGGATGAGAAGTTAATTTTAATGGTATTCAATTAGTCATGGTAGTGGTGGTGGTGGTTGCTTTGGGTTTTCTTTCCTTGCCTGTCTCTTTTCTATGTGAGGGTCATTGGACCCAGTGTGTTCCTCTCAATTCTACTCCCTCATCTTTTTGTTGTTCACAGTATATAATTTATTGTTTACAAGGCCCATTTATATTAATTTTTGCATTCCTTTAACAACCCATTCGTCTTTGAGAGCTTCTTTGCTTTCTGGCACAACAAGATATCTTATTTGTAACCTTATCTCAGTGGGTCTCAACCTGTGGGTCACGACTCACGGGAACTGTATTAAAGGGCCACAGCGTTAGGAAGGTTGAGAATCACTGCCTTGTATGTTTCCTGCCACAGACTGGAACCAGCTAACCTTTTAAGAAGACTTGGTTCTAGTTAGTGGAAAATGGTATTTAGAGGTCACAATCTGGGCAGTATGTGTGTTTGTTACTTTGAGGTTGTCTAACTTTTAGGCCTGTAGAGTGAACAGATCTAAGAAACACCCATCTTTCTAAGAAACATCCATCTTTCCTTTTCAAGAAACATTTTCTCTATTTTCTCAATGTTTCAAACTATCTCAATGAAGCAACAATATGACCACTGGCCTTCCCCAAGCATTTTCAAGAGAGGGAAATTTTACATTATAATTCAGGTATAAACCCACCAAGATAGAAAATAAATTGGTGGCATTAATGAAAGAATGGTTCACCCTTGTTTCTTGGACATGACTTCATACAAAATATGTTAATTTCCCCTAAAATCCTGCTGACATTAACATTTCAACTATAGCAGTTAGGGACCAGTTAATTGTTTCTACTTTGATGTATTATTTACATAAATGGTATAGTTTGGGCTCCTCTATTCACATTTGAAATCATACTTGTCATCACCAGGAATAAAAGATTCTTTACATAAATGGATCCTCATCACTTTAAAACCAGTCTGAAGGATCAAGTTGTGTTTAAGTGAAAAATGATTTTTTTAAAGTGCTGTATGTAAATAGTCATTAATTTATTAATATTAGAAGAACTGTAAAGGGTCAATGTTTGCATTACCATCCATGCCACTGATTGATCATAAACTTAGAACATATTTTCCATTCAAACAAATAAACTGGGTACATATATATTCTTCCCCTTCCTTTCAAGTTCCCACTGAAATAACTAACTTATTGCTTTTCAAAAGAATGATATCATAGTTATACTCTGAGACAAGATATACATCTGTAGGGGGTGTCCAATCTTATTTTCTTTTCTGTTGCATGTTGGAAGAATACAAGTGGTCTTGGGCCTTAAATACACAAACACTAACAAAAGCTGATGATCATACGAAAAGGTCCAAGCATAGTTTTTTGCAATATCCAGGGCCACAGATAAGCAAAACAGTTCTCAAATAATCTTGCCTGCAGGCTATAGGTTGGACACCCCCGATTGCTAAAAACTCTTGGAATATGGAATGTAAATGGAATTGCAGCTTAGTGGTGAAATCAGAGTAAGAAAAATTGTAGCACAAAATCCTAGATGTAAGAGTGTTCTTCTTAATAATTCTAGGGAGGGTCCATGACACCATCAGTATAAGGACTGTGCCATGTTAAAGTGGGAACTCTATGAATATGCTCTTCATGTTAGCTTTCCCTCAGCTAAGATTGTCTAATCTTCATAACCTGAAGTTTATGTACTTACTTCTACAAAATCCAAAATGATCATACATGTCATTCCTATAAACATTCTTCAGTGATAAAAAAGACAGAATGGAAATTAAGACTGAATCTAATGATAATTATTTTTATATACAGATTTCCTATCTGGACCCAACGCTTGGGGTGCTATCAAATGACACACAGCAGGAGAGTCTAAGCAGCCAAATAAAATCATCATGCTTAGGTTTGGGAATTAGGTTCAGGCACCGACAATCTTGTGAAGCTCTAGTTGCTGTTGTACTGCCTTGTTTTAAATAAACTATAGCATTTGATTAATCCAAATATAAAAAGCTATCTGATTCATTTCTTGCCCTTATCTTAGGGTGCAGGGGAATTACAAGTACAGGGTTGTGGGAAGTGTCTACAAACCACAGCTTTCACAGGAGGAGCTTGACATGGCTTTGAAAAATAATTCCAAAAAGCTCAATATGCACTGACTTTTATGGGCTAATCAGGCCCCTTTCCTTTTTATCTATTGCCATTCCTGCATACCCTTTTGCCTCAAAAGTGAGTGCATAATATCTGTCCCAGCTTAATATCCTCCTATTTGAAACAAACCTAGAAATTCCAAATAAATATAAGCTTTTAAATTTACAACTACACAGAAGAAGAAAGGAATTCTTTGGCACTAGGAAGAAAATGTAAGCTGGAAACTAGAGTTAATCACATAAGCTGACATTGTGGATATTGTAGTGGGGACGGGGCATGCATTTCAAATTTAGAACCCTAGAGATTTGAGTTTTAATGACAAAATAACGACAGATAATAAGATTGTGTGTCCAGTATGCTGAGAAGGTAAGAATAAGTCTCACATACCTACCTAGAATTTGAGTAGGAAAAAAATGTTGTACAGGAAGGCCAAATTCTAGAAATTAATTTACTAAAAATTCTTCTAGATAGACATGCTTAAGGCAGGCAACAAATACCCTACTAGAGATAAACTCAAAATATACATTTCCAAAATATAGTATGAAAGAAATCTATCTCAAAGGAGAATTAGCAAAACTCATCAAACAACATATTAAGACTCTCTAGATAGAACTTCCAATAAAATTGGATAGCCTGATCATATTCTGATGGAGACTGTGATATGAGTGTATATGAAATGATTAAAGCTATATAAGAAATTTAAAAAAGCATAAGAAAACATAAACTTACTATGAAAAGTGGACAGGCAGGTGGGAATCAAATAGAACACTTTTAAGTCTAAAAAATTTGCTTAGATATAGAAATCTAAAACTCAAAAAACAGACTAAAGAGAATCCTGAAAATGGATGAAGATAGAATTAGTGAACTGGAAGATATGTCTAAAGAATTTATCCAGAGTTTAGAACAAAAAGACATAAATGTGGAAAAGTGTTAAGAGAAATGAAATTTAGAGGGAAATATTCTGCAACACATCTAATTGGAGACCCAGGAGAAGAAGAGAGAGAAATAAAGTTAATGGGGTCGAGAATATGTTTGAAGTAATAAAAAGTAGAAGCCAGAATTACAGAGTCTAATAAATCACAAGCAGGGATTGGTGTTTATTTTATTTTATTTATAATTCCAGAGCAGCAAAGACAAAATAAAAAATAATCTTAAAAACATACAATTTACCTTTACAGGAGAAACAGATGGACAGCTGACTACTGATTAGTAACAATGGAAATGAGAAGCCCACAAATGAAATCAGCAATAGGTGAAGAAAAAATAGCTGCAAATACGTACTTTAACAAATGGTGGGAGAAAAATGATTTTAGGACACGAGTGAAAACAAACAAACAAAAAAAGAAGGCATTACTAAGGAGATAGCAGGGCATCACTAAAGAAAAGTCTAAAGGATACACTTTAAGCATTATCAAAGATTTGAGCATTTCAAGTCTAAAATAAAGATGGGATGAGGAATGAAAGACACGGAGAGTGAAAACTGTGTGGGTGACTCTGAAGAAACACTGACTTTAAAAGTAATGGCTTGTGGGGTTAAACGGACGGAAATAAAACACAGCAATAGCTACATGTAGGTGATAAACACAGCTAAAATATTTGAAGATCTTATATAATTCAGGAGTAGGCACAGGTATTGATTAATTATACTATTTGATTCGTTAATTTTTCTTACAATTAATAAAAACATTAAAAAAAAGAAATGGGGCATTTAATGTCCAAACTGGCAGCAGAAAATATATATGAAATAAGTACCAACTAATCCAAAAGAATGCAAGGAAGGAGAAAAATGTAAGTAGAAATATGAATACAAAATACAACATATAAGATAATACAAAGTAACAAAATTGGAAAGAAAAAAATTCTAACGTTTTCCAAAATTATATTTTAAGAATTTGAGTCTGGGGCTGGGTGCGGTGGCTCATGTCTGAAGTTCTAGCACCCTGGAAGGCCAAGGTAGGCAGATTGCTTGAGCTCAGGAGTTGGAGACCAGTCTGAGCAAGAATAAGACAACCCCATCTTTACTAAAAACAGAAAAATTAGCCAGGCTTTGTGGTGGGCACCTGTAGTCCCTGCTACTTGGGAGGCTGAGGCAGGAGCATCGTTTGAACCCAGGAGTTTGAGGTTGCAGTGAGTTAAGCTGATGCCACAGCACTCTAGCCTGGGCAACAGAGTGCTGCCTCAAAAAAGGAAAAGAATCTGAGTCTTAAGAGCTTTTTCTGCCTCAAAAAAAGAAAAAAGAATCTGAGTCTTAAAAGCTTAGGAGAGACCCAGCTCTATTATGAAATGTTAATCTAGAGCCCTGGGAGGAGCTAATTCATTAATCGCAATTTGTGTCTCATGACACTTTCTTAACACCTGCAGTAGGGAAGATGAAAAAATTAGATAAGTGACTATACTAACTGATAAAAGATCTGTTAAAAAACTGGGATGTTTGGAAGTATTCTTATTGCTGCTTTTTAGAGAGAATCATAACCGGTGACAAAAAAATGATTTTTGCAAAAGATGTGGACAAAGGCTGGATATTGATGAAGCTCTCAAATGTGCCCCCAAACCATCATGGCTACCAAAATGGTTCTAGGGACGGCATCTGGGCTGGGAAAGTCATAATTCATTATTCTTTCTAAAGCTTGAGTTAAACAACAGCAGCACATTGAAACGAAGCATTAGAAAATAATTGAAAAGGAAGCCACACTGTTTACCAGACACCTGCATGCCAGCACCCCAGCACACTCATCGCAGAGGGCCAGAGCAAAAGTGACAGAATTGGGCTTTGACATGTGTCTGACAGTCTCAGTAGACTTGCGTTCCGTGTGCTACCACCTTTATCAGGATTTGGAGTCGCTTTCCAATAAACAAAACATACCCAATGGAAAAACAGTAATTGAAGGGTTTGAATAATTTATGTAGTCTAAATGTGTCAAATTTCATAAAAATGAAATATATCAGGTAATATTCCATTCGGAGCAAAACTATCAATGCTAATCATATATATTTTAAACAAACAAAATGTGCCTTTCAAAAACATGCATCATTTCCATTTTGACCTCCAGTGATTTTTGTAGAGTACAACCCAAATATATAGAACGTTATGCCCACCACAGACAGAAGAGGACACACTTCCTTTTCAAGCACATGTGGAACATTCACAAAAACGGGACATATCCTGGGCCATTAATGACAACGCCAATCTCAGCAAATTTTAAAGGACTGAAATGATAGACAATGTATCTGCAATTAAACTAAAATTCAAAAACCTATAGATAAGTAGGGAATCCTCATGAATTAGGAATTTAGGAAACATTTCCAAAGAAGAGAATCCATAAGTCAAAGAAAAAAAAATCATCACAGAAATTAGCAAATATTAGAATTGCACGAGAACGCAAATGCTGGACTACAATTCAAAACTTTAAAAATGCCAGCAAACTTGTATGTAGAAGAAATTACATCACTTTAAATGTTTAGAAAGGATGAAAGGCTGAATATCAGTGTAATAAGCATCCATCTTAAGAAAATAAACAACAAAACATGCCCCCAAAGTTTAGATTTTTTTAGATCTACCATTACATAGGAACACAAGATGATGTCGCTCAGCCTTAGAGTATTCTGAAGAACCAACTCACAAGTTTAAAAACTGGTAAGTAAAGGAAAAAATCAAGTATTTGTCCTGCATTTCGTATACTATATCTAAACTTAACCTGTCCGCAAATACTTGCTGTGAATAAGTTATTTTGTTTTGTTGTGTTCGTTCCAGCTAGTAAATACACGTAGATGTTATGTGATGGAATATTGCCATTTTGCAATCATTAATGGATTAACAGATCGAGGCAGTGATCATCAAGGGCTGTGACATCACAACAAAAAATGAGAAATAGCCTCATGTCTCCTGATGGAAGTAGATATGTCCAAAATATTTTTTTTAAAGCCAAACCAGTATCACACCTATCAATTTACACAAAATATGGAAAGAGAGCACATTAATAACAAAGGGATGCACAGAGCAAAGTCCAAATCTTGGGGGAGATCTACGGAACAAATGCCTCGGTCTTTTTGACCAACTAGCATAAAATAAAACAAGAACAAACTTAACAAATAAAAGAGACAGAGCGGGGAATCTATAGATTAAAAGAGCCTTAGTAGACCTATCAATGAAGAGAATGCATAGCTCAGGCTTGGTGCCCGTAGTACAGTGGTTATGGCGCCAGCCACATGCATTCAGGCCTGCAGGTTCAAATCCAGCCTGGGCCAGCTAAACAACAACAACAAAAAATAGCCAGGTTTTGTGGTGGGTGCCTGTAGTCCCAGCTACTTGGGAGGCAAGAGAATTGCTTAAGCTCAAGAGTTTGAGGTTGCTGTGAGCTGTGATGTCACAGCACTCTACTAAGGGTGACATAGTGAGACTGTCTCAAAAAAAAAAAAAAAAGCATGGCTCAGATCTTGATTCAAGGAAATGGTTAAAAAAAAAACTAAGACAGGTCCATGGTCATTTACTGAATATTTAATGATATTAAGAAGTTATTATTAATAATTGTAGATATGAAAATGTTGCTGTGGCTATATTTTATAAAGAAATCCTTAGCTTTCACTGACAGATAGTTACAAATGGAAATATGAACTTTTCTGTAAATAATCTGTCAGGGCCGGGCAAGGTGGCTCATGCCTATAATCCTAGCATTCTGGGAGGCCAAGGCAGGTGGATTACCTGAGATCAAGAGTTCAAGACCAGTGTGAGCAAGAATGAGACCCTAAAAATAGTCTCTAAGTAGACCCTAAAAATGATTCTCTAAAAATAGCCAGGCATTATGGTGGCACATGTAGTCAGGAAGGAAGCTGAGGCAAGAGAATCACTTGAGCCCAAGAGTTTGAGGTTGCTATGAGCTATGATGCTACCCAGGGTGACAGAGTCAGACTATGTCTCAAATAATAATAATAATAACAATAACCTTCTGGGGAGGGGAGCAGAAGAATATGGAAGAGGTAAGATACTGTGAATTGATTATTGCTACAAATGGATGATGGGAACTTTGATGGTTATGATATCATTTCCTGCTTTATATACATTTAAAGTTTTCCAAAATGAAGTACAAAAAAGAAAAAGGCATGTTTCCTTGTTATTGATATATATAAACATTTATGAAGTAAATGGCACACTGGCTGGGATTCTGCCCCGAAAATAACATCAGGGGAGGGCAAAAGTGGATGGAAATGTACATGAAACAAAACTGATCATGCATCTGTAACTGTCAAAGGTAAACAATGGGTGTCCGCGGGGTCATTTTGCCATTCTACTTTTGCATATGATGAAAATTTCCCATAACAAAAAAGCTTTTTCTAAAATAGGGAATAATAGGTTCGGCGCCTGTGGCTCAGGTGGCTAAGGCGCCAGCCTCATACACCTAAGGTGGCAGGTTTGAATGTATCCTGGGTCCGCCAAACAACAATGACGGCTGCAACCAAAAAATAGCCAGGCACTGTGGCTGGCGCCTGTGGTCCCAGCTACTTGGGAGGCTGAGGCAGGAGACTCGCTTGAGCCCAGGAGTTGGAGGTTGCTGTGAGCTGTGATGCCACGGCACTCTACCCAGGGGGACAGCTTGAGGCTCCTGTCTCAAAAAAAAAAAAAAAAAAAATCAAAGACTAGGCTAGGTACAGTGGATCACTCCTGTAATTCCAAAACATTGGGAGGCTGAGGCAGGTGATAAGGTGATATAGTGAGACTTTAACTCTTAAAACACACACAAACACCCAGGGGGACAGCTTGAGGCTCTGTCTCAAAAAAAAAAAGGGAAGAATAGAAAGAAGGAAACAATGAAAGAGAGCCCAAACAAGAGAACGTGAGAAAAAGATATATTAAAATAATTCAATAGGACTCCAATATCTAATTTTTGAAAAGTTTAATAAAATTAAACCTCTGGTAAGATGGACCAGGGAAAAAATGGAAAAGATTTGTAAAAATCAGTGTTAGTAGTAAAAATGGAAATTACCTATAGACATTGCAGATTTGAAGAAGAAATCATGAATGACTTTAGGTTAATGAATTTGAAAATTTAGATAAACTTGACAAATTCCTGGGAAAATATAACCTACCAAAAATGGCCCCCGAAGAAAAAGAAAGCCTACATATTCCCATAAACATTTAAAAAAAAAAATGTTACTCAATCAGTAATAAAAACCTCTTCCATGAAGAAAACTAAGGTTTCACTTCAATAGTTTCACCAGTGAGTATTACCAAATAATACAGGGAAGAAATAATTTTAATATTATATAGACTATTTGAAAAAAATGGAAAAAGGGAATAGTACCCAAATAATTTTACAGAGCTAACAAAAATCTGATGCAAAGCCCCAACAAGAACATTACAAGAAAGAAAAATTGCAGAAAACATCACTCAAAAGACTAGGTGTAAAATTCTACCTAAAGTATTAGCAAATAAAATCCAGAAATACACTATAAAAATGATAATACAGCCGGGCCCTTTGGCTCACCCCTCCAGTCCCAGCACTCTGGGTGGCCAAGGCAGATGGATCGCCTGAGCTCGGGGTTTTGAGACCAGCCTAAGCAAGAACAAGACTCTGTTTCTATTAAAAATAGAAAAAAAACTAGCAGGGCACTATGGCAGTAATGGTGTAGTCTCAGCTACTTTAGAGGCTGAGGCAGGAGGATTGCAAGAGATTGAGGTTGGTCTGAGCTGCCATGGCATTCTACCCAGGGTGACAGAGACAAAAAAAAAACCCCAAACCCTATATATATATATGTATATATGTGTGTGTGCGCAAATATGTGTGTGTATATATAATATATATGTCCATCTATGTTTATATATTTATATATGTGCATGTATATGTATCTGTGAATATGTGTGTGCATGTATGTATATATATACCATACATATATATCATATATGTACACATACATATATATACATATATATAGAATTTATTCCAAAAATGAAGTTTATATAACATTAGAAAATTAATAATAATTGGCCTTCCATATCTGCAACTCCTTATCTGAAGATTCAATCACTCATGGATAGAAAATATAGTATTGGGTAGACACCAATAAGAAATACTAATACAACAATAATAAATAATACGAATACAAACAACACAGCACAACAACTTCTTAAAAAGCATTTACATTGTATGAGTTATTGTAAGTAATCTAGAGATGATTTAGAGGAGGTGTGCAGGGTATATGCAAATATTAACACTATGTCATTTTATATTAGGAACAGGACCATCTGCGGATTTTGGTATCTTGGGGTGTGTTGGAACCAATCCCCCGTGGATACTGCAAGATGACTATAAGGCACCATGTTAATAGATTAAAGAAAAAATTATATCATTTACTCAAAAGATCCAAAAAATAATTTAATAAAATTCAAATCTATTCAATATAAAAACTTCTCGCAAATTAGAAATAGAATGAAATACCCCTTGCCTAATAAAGTGTATTTACCTATGTTAAACATCTTCTTAATATTTGGATATTGAATATTTGAAACTGGGAATGAGAAAGGATACCCACTCTCATTACTCTTGTTCGACATTATACTGGAGGTCACAGCTCGTGCAAGAAAAGAAATAAAAGGTACAATGATTGGAGAGGCTGAAACTAAACTATTCATATACGATTGTGAAGGTAAAAAATTCAAAGGAAATCTAAATGGAGATTAGAATTGATAGGAGGGTCTGGGGATGTTACGTGTACTACTGAATCAATCAATATACAACAAGCAATTATATTTCGATGTAATTGAACTAAAAGTTATCAAATTAAAATTTTTAAAGATACCATGGAAAATAGCATCAATGCAATACATCTAGTAACAAATCTAAACATTTATGGGAATAATTTAAAAGACCTAAATAGACAGAAAACCATGCCACATTCATAGATGAAGGGGCATAATAATAATGGGGGGAGGAATTCAATGACCTCCCAATGTATCCAGAGATTACCAGCAATCTCAATGAAAATCCTAACCAATTTTATTAGTGGAAATTTACAAGAGTAACGAAGACAGGACAAGACTCAAAGGTGATAGGAATGATTTTACCAGAACTTTTATGAAGCTCTATTAATTAGAACAGTATGATGTTAAGGGGTAGAAGATAAATTGGCCAATGCAGTGGACCAGAAGTGTGTCTGGAGGCAGAGCTGGGAGTACAAAGCCCTGGAGGGGACACTGTAGAATTAGCGCAGAAAGGAGCGCCTTTTCAGACAGTGGTGCTAGAATCACTGGCTACCGATACCGCTCAAGATGAAACTGGATCCAGTACTCAGACCACACACAAAGATTAATTAACTAAAAGGTAACAACAGCAACTCTAACAAACACGTGGAAACCCTATCTTTGGAAACAAAAATCACATTTCTAAATATTTCATAGCTCAGAGAGAAGCCATGACGGAAAGCAGAATATTTTTGACACTAAACGATACAATGTTACCTAGTATATGCAATATTTGCAAAACGCGCACATTTATACCCAAATTCTGCACGAGGCAGAACTGCTTAGAGAAAAATATATAATCTTAAATATTATTTTTATTATTTTAGCCAAGAGCAAGGCTGAAAATTAAAGAGCAGCTAAGCATGGAGGTCAAGAAGTTCAAACAGAAAATGAGATAAAAATTAGGCAGTGGCCAAAACAGCGAAGGGATTTTTTCCAAGCTTTCATCATCCAGGAGCAGAGAAGATTACGCCCACTGGGACATGTATTGATTTCCTCACACTCCCATAACAAATAAGCACAAAATGGGTGGTTTGAAAAAACAGAGACTTTAGTCCCCCACAGTTCTGGTGAGCGGAAATCTGAAATCAAGGTGTTCGGTAGTGCTGGTTCTTTCTGAGGGCTTTGAAGGAGAGTGTGCTCCACGCCTCTCCCTCGCTCTGTTGGCTCTGGGAGCCTTTGGTGTCCCCTGACTTACAGATACATCACTCTGGTCTCCACCTTCCTCTTCACGTGGCTTTTTTTCTGTGTCCATGTGTCTCAAACGTCCCTCAAGTTTCTCTAGTCTTTGGATTTAGGACCCATGGATGAACTTGGGGACGATCTCATCGCAGGATCCTTATTACATACGAAAAGTAGGTCCTGTTCACTGGCACCTGGGGTTATGGACTTGAACAAACCTTTTTGGGACCACCATTCAGCCCACGACAGATTTGAAGGGGGGAATTAATATCAAGAATAAAATTGCTTTCTGCTTACACCCCACCATAACCAGTTTATTCAAGAATCCTGTTGTAAGAGTGGTAAGTATTGCAAGGGCAGGGGCAGGCTGTCATGTGTTGCAGATGATACGGTCACCTGTAATAGAAAACCCAACAGAACAGCAAATAAACTATTAGAACTAATAAAAATACTCAGCACTTTTGCCCGAAATAAGATCAACTCACAGAAAATCAATAGCATTTCTCTACCGACAATAACCAACCAGAAAACATAACAGAAAACAAGATGCCATTCAAAATACCACCCCAAACTAAAAGGTATCAACTAATGAGCTTAGCACAAAGGAAACTTTAAAAAATGTATTAAAGGCAATAAAGTAGATCTTGCTAAGAAAAAAATATATCATAGTCCCAGATGAGACAACTTAATATAGTAAAGGTATGAACTGGCCCCAAATTAGTCTACAAATTCATTCTAATTTCAATCAGCATTATACCAGGATTTTAAAGCTGGGTGTGGTGGCTCATATCTGTAATCCTAGCACTTTGGGAGGTTGAAACAGGTGGATTCCCTGAGCTCAGGAGTTTAAGGCCAGCCTGAGCAAGAGCAGGACCCCACCTCTAAAAAAATAAATAGCCTGGCATTTGTAGTCCCAGCTACTTGGGAGGCTGAGGCAAGAGGATTGCTTGGGCCTAAGAGTTTGCAGTTGCTGTGAGCTATGATGCCATGGTACTCTATTGAGGGTGACAAAGTGAGACTCTGTCTCAAAAGACAAACAAACAAAAATTATGCCAGGACTTTTACAGGATAGCAACAAAATCATACTTATATTTATATTAAAGGGTAAATGAACAAAGATGTGGGACTCATTCTCTATATATCAAGACATGACACAAAGGTATTCATAGTATTGGAACACATGAGGTGTTCAGGCAATCCACCTGTAAGATCAGATAGACCAGTGAAACAGGTGCATTGTTTACTAAATGGTGGAGGAAACTGATTCGCCAAGGAGATAAAAATCAGGTTGCTCCCTCCATTGCACCATATTCAAAAGTAACTTCCAGGAAGGGTAGGAGGTTGAGTGAAGGTGAACGTATAAGCTTAGAGGAGAAAAATAATGAGAGAAACACTGTGATGCTGGGAGGGAGTGGTGGAAAGAAATCAGAAAGCAAAAATACCGATGGATCTTGACAACATCAAAAGTGTGGATTTCTAATGAAAGTAACTTAAGTGGAATGCACCAAACCAACACAGGTTAAATATGAAGAATATATGATGAACAAGAGAAGGTGAAAGTCATAGGGAAAAAATGGACGAAAGATGGGAATAGGCAATTTAAGTGGGGGAACTCTGAATGCTTAGTACATGAAGAGATAATCTTACCAATTATAGGGAAAATGTATTTTAAAGCCCCGGTGAGATACCACTTTGTACCAACCAGGTTGGCAAATGTTAGAAAGTGGAGTAATACCAAGCATCAGCCAAAATATGAGCACTCATGTGTGGTTGGTGGAATTAAAAATGGGAGAGTCTTACTGAAGAGCCATGTGAGACCTTTTTGGTACTGAATGTCCTTATGACCTGCATATGATTCTGCAGCTCCCTATTTCTCATCAATACCCCAGAGAAGTTCTTGCACAGAGCCCTAAGGGAACATGAATGAGGACGTTTGTCACAGGGATGCTTGTAGAAGCAGGAGGCTCTACTCAGGATGCTTTTGCTGTAAATAATGGAGCTCATTATCTTCCCTTTGCCACACATAAATAACTTCTTCATGTCCTTCCTTCTGTCAATAACATCACCATCATCCCTGTTACCCATGCCCGGGACTACTCACCTGACTGTTAATCATTTTATTTATTTCTACCTCTATGATCTTCTTCTGGCTCATTAGGTCCCATGGGCCAGACGATGGCCTCCAATAACCTCTAGCAAAGGTGACCAAGGACTACTTGGATGCTAAATCCAGTGGACAGTTTTCAGCCCTTAATTAGCTTGACCTCTTAGTGGCATCAAAAGAATCAATGATTCCCTTCTCAAAATATGATCTTTCCTTGGATTCTGGATTCCTTCTTTGTTGGTTTTCATCCTTCATCTTTGGCCACAACCCCTGGCCCCTTTCCGGGCTGATGCTTTACTCACTCGTGCACCTATGGCCCAGCCTGCACCCTCTTGTATTCTGACTCTATTCATATTCCCTGGCTGATATTGTCTAGTCCCACGGTATCAGTTGCTATGAATATACTGATGGCTTTGACACTTATCTGAGCCCAGGTGTCATGATTGATACTCAAATTTATGGTAGACCTCTTTATTGGGCATCTCTTCCTAAATGTCTCCCAAGAGCCTCAAGTTTATTTAAGCTGACTTCACTACCTTTGCTCCCCACACCCAACCCCTCCCCACTGAGTCTCTAATTCAGTGAACCAAGCATTCAGGTGCCTGCTGTCCTAAGGGTCATCCATAGCACCTTCCTCCTCCTCAGGAGTCCTGGGAAAGTACAGCTATGAAATGACTCTCACATCTAGTTTCTTCTTTCCATTTTCAGTCCCCCAGGCCAGGTCACTATTTTCTCTCTCCTGATATTACTTTCTAATCTCTTCTCCACAGGACAGACAGCTCTATGCCACTGCCCCCAAGGAAGAGTTTTAAACTATGTTACCTGTTTCTATCTCTCCTTGGCCTCCTCTCTAGCCTCATCCCTGGCCGCTAGTCCCACAGTGCTAACCATCCCTGACAGCCATCCTTCCCCGTGTGAGGACTTCTTTCAGCTTCTCCTGATGGCCCTCATCTATGAGCCTTCACACATGTTGCCCAGGCCACCCTTCACCTCCTGTCCTCCCATCTCAGCTTTAACATCACTTTGCATGGTTAGGACAAGTGTTTCTCCTCACAGAGCACCCATCACAGCTCACCTAATCATGACTCTCAACATCATTATCTACTTCTCTGTCTTCTTTACTGGACAGGAAGCTTCTAGTGGGTGGAGAACAACAATGTAACACATCACTCCATTTTCAGATCTACTAAACACCTCAGTGTGTGGTAGACGATAAAAACGTGTTGTAGAAATGAAAAAATGAAGTCATCCTGTGTATTTCTGCCATATTGATTCTACTTAAAGCATAAAGCACAATCTATTACCTTCCTTAAAAAACAAACTGAAAAAAAGCAGTGATTCCCTAGTTGGTGCTAAATAAAGCTCAAATGCTTTAGCTGGGCATTCACAGTCCCCACGATGTGCCTTAGCTCCCTTTTCTGGATATTGTCCATCATCACGTTTTATTCTCCAGTCGACCTGAAGAACTCCCATTGCACATGTATGTTGATGACCAATTTGCATCTCCCTGTCCTGGCACGTGCTGTTTCCCAGACTCTCTATGTTATTTCCACATTACTTTAGCCCTTCTTGTCATTGGAAACCCAACTATAGTGCCGCCTCTTCCACAGAACCTTCCCTAATCTTGCCCTCTAGAAATTGCCCCCCCCCAATCCTTAACATTTGGTCTATATATTCCTCATGGGCCTCATTGCTTTGTATCTGCCAACTAGCTATTCATTTATCTTTCCTCACTCAGTATGGCAGGTTCCTAAAGAACAATAAATATATCTTTTTGAAACTCTGTGTGTACTGGGTTGAATAATGTCCCACTGAAATTCATGTCCACCTAGAACCTCAGAATATACCTCATTTATACCTTAGGATCTTTGAAGATGTAGTCAGTTAAGCTGAGGGCATATGGATCACAGCAGGCCCTACATCCCATCAACAAGTATCCTTATAAGGCGGCAATGTAAAGATGCAGAGACTGCTGTATACTCACAGGCAGAGATTGGGTTGATGTGTCTACAAGCCAAAGAATACCAAGAACAACCAGCAACCAGTGGGAGCCAGGAGACTGGTAGGGAGCAGATTCTCCCTCGGGCCCTTACAGGAAGCATGGTCCTACAAACACCTTGGCTGAAGACCCCTAGCCTCCACAATGAGAGAATATAAATTTCTATTGTTCTAAATCACCTAGTTCATGGTCATTTGGAACAGTAATCCCGGGAAACTACCATGCTGTGTATCCATTAGAGTTTACTACAGCCCTTGAATGCTTAGTTCAATAACTGTTGGATGAAAAAAATGAATAAATATTGATGGCTGCATCTCATTATTCAGGGGCATATGGTAACATTTGGGATATCAGTGATGGCTCCCTAATCTCTCTTCATGGTGATGGTGGTGGTGGTGGGGTTATACAGAAAGGATGAATTACTTCAAATTCAATTCTGTATGAGGGAGGAAACCAGGGCTTCCTCTTAGCCTGCAGGGAAGCCCAGGGGCCTTGGCTTCTAGGGAAGCTCAGTAGTAGGGAGCAGGATAGTTGGGGAAAGGCAGGTTCCAAGAGAGATGCAAGACTCTTCTGTATAAGCACATCCCTACACTTCAGGAAGCTCACTGACTTGTATCTATTACACTTGTTCCTCGGCTATTTCCTCCCCCATCGAATGCCTTCCTTAGGACAAGGTCTTCTAGCCCCCTAGGTCTAAGCTGTACTACTTCTCCAACAGAAATCTCATCGATTTCATCTCATTGGTCAAGAGCAGGACATTAACTTCACACTGAGATATGAGAACATGATTCTTGATCACCTATTTCTTAAAACAAATACTATCCTAAAATGTGAGTTTCTTCATCCATCCTTAGTTCTTCCAGAGGGTGGGTTTTTTCTGTGTGATCTTTAAAGTCTGGTGATGTATGTAATACCCCAGCTTCCCACTCTGGGCCCTTCATCATGGACTCCAACTGTCTGCCTGTTTTCTCTCCGGTAGCCATGTGGGTTCTGCAAGGGAGAGTCACAGGTGAGACGTCACCCACGCAATCTGCCGTTGGGAAGCCTCTTCCTTCTGTCAAACTAGTTCTCTGAGATGCAAAGTCGTGTTACAATCTGTCCAACGAAACTCAATCTAAAGCCAGGACCAGCTGCATCATTTTCAAGACTTAGGCAAAATAAAAAAAAAATTGCGGGGCTCCTTGTTAAAAAATGATCAGAATTTCAAGGCAGGGATCAAAGATTTAAACCAGGAGTAAGGCCCTTCTGAGCACAGGGCCCCAGGCTGCTACACAGCTCGCAAGCCCACGAAGCTGGTCCCATCTGCAGCTGAAAACCAGACGTTACATTTCACAAGCAAACACTAACAGCATTTGGATTGTAAATTGCTTTGGATTTTCTCCACGACTGCCTCCCTCCATTAGTACAGATCATCAAAAATGATGGCAGCTGATTGAGAACTATATAAATGGTTTACACAATGAATAATAAATTCCAGATTAAAATGTCATTAAAAAAAAAAAAAAAAAACTTTAACAACCCACTGGTGAATACACTTTTACCGGTATAATGAGGCTTACTTTCAGGACAGAAGACGGCGAGGTCTCTCTTTGGATAAGAGAATTCTTACTTTGTGGATACACGGCTTCCTCTGTTTTATGAAGGTTCATGTTTGGGTTTGGCTGCAGATGTTAGCCTAACAGATTGCCTGAGCTCAGGAGTTTGAGACCAGCCTGAGCAAGAATGAGACCCTGTCTCTTCTAAAAAAAACATTGAAAAACTGAGGCAAGAAGATCACTTGAGCCCAAAAGTTGGAGATTGCTGTGAGCTACAACCCCACAGCACTTACACCCAGACCAATAGCTTGAGACTCTGTCTCAAAAAAAAAAAAAAAAAAAAAAATTAAAAGTTTTCTTGTACAATTTTTGGACACTCTATTTTAACTTGATGTGTGTTTATTTTTATTGTTCTTTTTCTTCAATTAAACCAAAACTCGAAAGAGGGCAGGAAACAAGGTTATAATTGTGTGTGTCCCCGCAGTAACCCAGTGGAACAGTTATTTAATGGACAGTCCCCCTGATTCCTGGATCCGCAGCACTCTTGTGTTCCTTATTCAGTTTTCTCACCCTCCCCACCCTCAGCCCAGAAGATATTCCTGGGCCCATGTGGCATTTTTAAATGTACACTTTAATATTTTAAAATGTGAAGCTTGCTTGAAAAATACCAGGAAGTCATCAGAAAGCAAATGACTGAAATAGAAGCATGCTACTTAAAATTGTTTAAGACTTCAAAACACAGAGGGGGGAAAGCTAGAATAAACATCCAGGTGTAGGAAAAGCATAAGAAGGTCAAGAACAAAACCCGTCAAGGTCAAGGTGAGGGTGGCGTGAAGGGGCTTTAGGGGCTGTGACTTCTTCTTAATTAGAGAAAACAAGGAGAAAAATGGTACAGAAGGAATTATGACAACACGTTAACATTTTAAAGGCTGGGTGATGATAGCTTATATCATAAAAAATGTTTTATTCTAAAACAATGTTTTAATTGTCTCAATTTGAGAGGCCACTAGAAGTTTGGTCACAGAGGGAAACCTGCCGTATGCGACAGCCAGACTGAGTGGGTGATGACGAAACTCGGAGCTTCTATTATGAAAGGAAAGGGCTGGAGGGAGATGTAACAAAGTCAAAGCCTTCCCATTAGGACAGCGGTCACTCCCCTAAAGCACAGGGAAGATGGCCAAGTTCATCATACCTTCATCTATTCTATATACCAGACCCCGAGGAAGAACCATTTACGTTTACTCAGTCTTCCATGTAAAATCTCAACCTGTATAAACTCCCAATTTTGTTGTTTTTTAAATTTTTTTTGAATTCCTAATTTTGATGGCTTTCCCATGGTTCCCTCTCCATGGAAAAATAATTTTAAAATATTCCCATCTGATGGCCTTAAGTTACCGTGATGTTACATCATAGGCAAGTGAATAAGAAAAAGAGATGACTGCTGTAATAAAAAAAAAATAGGCAAAATACGTGAATTGATAACTCTCCAAGGTAAGACAACTGGTTAATAAGCCCCTAAAAATTAAATTTAATTAAAACATTGAGATGTTCTTCGAACATATTAGCAAAGATTAAAACATAAGAATACTGAAAGTTAGGGAGATGTGCTCGCATGGAGAGCTAAAAAGACTATAATTGAATGGAAAGCTTCCTAAGATCCTAAAAAGGGCTTTACTCCTTGAAACCAATAGTCTCACCTCTCAGAAAGCCCTCCTTAAAAAAAAATTTCATCACATTATTTATCATAACAAATGAACAAACGAAAATGAGTTACACGGTCAAGACCAGAAGAATGGATACATAAATTAAGATATGACATGGAATGGATTATTTTGCCATCAACATGCTCAATGAAAATGCTCAGAAAAAAATTCATACCATACCATTAAGTCAAATAGTACACAAGAACCCCAATATAGTGTAATATATTGTAATCTCAATACTGTTTAAAATTCTATACATTAACATAAAAATTAAAACTAAATGTGCTGGAATAATACCTCTGGTGGCCTTGTGCAGAACAGTTATGGATTCCCCCCCTTTTAAAAAGTTTTCTGTATTGGGTTACATTTTATAATGCAGGAGCACCAAATAAATACTATCTTTGAAAAAGAGGGAGAGAGAAGTCACTATAGCCCCAAAACATCCACCCAGGCAATTTCAAATCTAATTCCCTGGAAACACAGGTCAGCAAGTCAGATATGCCTTAGCTTAGCAAGTTGCCTTGTTAAAAATCTCCCATGATCAGGAGTTGTTGGGTGCTCTCTGCCCCGTGCTAAATAGGGCAGGAAGAATTCTTGACCCCCATGGCTTCTACAAGATACCAGTGTTGGCCGCCATCTCTAGACAACTTTTAAAATCTCTGCTGGGGTAGACTGAGGCAGAAGAAGAAAGTCCATTTTTCACCTATGTGCTGTATATTCCTTTTTTAAATCCAATTCACTTCATGTGAAAGTGGATTTCCTCACCATTGGATGGTGAGTTGGACCTGCCCCTCTCGGGGGCTGCTGAGCTGGGAATAAACGCTGTACCCTGTCTGATGGCCCAAGAAGGCCACATTCAGCCTTTAAGGGTTGAGCTCTGCTGTAACTAAAAAACTAATGACTTAGTCCTGAGAGTTTCATCTTAAAAATCGTCTCCTGGTGGTGGATGTGGTCGCTCAAATGCTTTCAGGGTGCTCTGAGCATGGAAACCAGGTCCAGCAACACGGCCTCCACCAACGGCTTTATTTAAAAACAGTCACAGCAGCAAAACCAGTGAACAGAAGCTGCCTGAAAAACCTCATCAGGGAGGGGGCAGGAAATTAAACAGGATAACACCTTCCCTTCATTACAGAATATAAATATGCAAGAGAAAACGCCTTTATCTCGGGGGTCCTAAGTTTGCCTGAAACACGTTTTACCCTGGAAATCAGATACTCAGGTTAAATCTTTGACATGTCCACCCCATCCCTGTTTCTAACCTCAGCCCCAAATGAAGTCAGGATTCCAGGCATAGCTGGCATACGCGGCTTTGTCTGGGTAAGGGAAATGGTCAAACGGAATTCGCCAAATTCCTACCTACATAGAGTCTCATACCTGGTGTGCCAAAAGCACGAGGAAAACAGGGACGGGATCTGCTTACGATGCCAATAAACTAATGTGCAGAAGGCCGTGGGGACAGAATTGAGGGGCTGGAAAGGATGGTAAGAGTGATAAAGATGATAGAGGGAGCCACGGACATTCTCTGAAAGGGCCAGACAACAAATGTTTTGGGTTTTCTGGGCCGAGAGGTAAAAATCACAGCTGTCACATGGGTCCTTATAAAAACCGTTTAAATGTAAGCATTTAAAATTGTCAAAACCACTGTTTGCTCACGGGGCCACTGAGAAAACGGAAACAAAAACATAAATAAATAAAATACACTGATCTTGGTCTGGGAGCCCCGGATTGTGCCCACCCCCGCCACCCTTGCTTCAGCTAGGACAGGAGATAGAGACCTGTGCTGAGTGACGGCAGCTTAACCCACCTTCTTTCTTTCCATGTGACTTTATTATTTATTTATTTATTTAATCATAGATGTGTACATTAATGCAATCACGGGGTATAGTGCGCTGGTTGTATATACAATTTGAAATATTTTCACCAAACTGGTTAACATAGCCTTCACGGCATTGTCTTCGTTATTATGTTAAGACGTTTATATTCTACATTTAGAAAGATTCACGTGTACCCTTGTAAGATGGACCATAGGTGTGGTCCCACCAATCACCCTCCCTCCACCCATCCTCCCCCCTTTCCTTCCCTCCATCTCCCCTTTCCCCATATTCTTGGGCTATAATTGGGCTATAGCTTTCATATGAAAGCTATAAATCAGTTTCATAGTAGAGCTGAGTACAATACTTTTTCTTCCATTCTTGAGATATTTGGTAAGAAGAATATGTTCCAGCTCCATCCATGTAAACAAGACAAGAGGTAAAGTCTCCATCTTTCTTTAAGGCTGCATTATATTCCATAGTATACCTATACCACAGTTTATTGATCCATTCGTGGATCGATGGGCACTTGGGCTTCTTCCATGATTTAGCAATTATGAATTGGGCTGCAATAAACATTCTGGTACATATATCTTTGTTGTAGTGTGATTTTTGGTCTTCTGGATATATACTTAGTAGAGGAATTATAGGATCAAATGGCAGGTCTATTTTTAGTCCTCTAAGTGTTCTCCAAACATCTTTCCAAAAGGAACATATTAGTTTACGTTCCCACCAACAGTGTAGAACTGTTCCCTTTTCTCCACATCCACGACAACATCTCTGGTTTGGGGATTTTGTGATGTGGGCTAATCTTACTGGAGTTAGATGATATCTCAAAGTAGTTTTGATTTGCATTTCTCTGATGATTAAAGATGGTGAGCATTTTTTCATATATCTGTAGGCCGTGAGCCTGTCTTCTTCAGAGAAGTTTCTCTTCAAGTCCCTTGCCCACCCTGATCTTTCCATGTGACTTTAATGTAAATGTTTTTCTTCTATAAAATGGGGAAAATACTAGGTTCCCCTGATTACCCAACACAAATGCTTTTGAAGATCCATGAGGGATGGAACACATGGGGATAAACTGAGACGAACATACAATTTCTATGGTGGCACAAGGTATTATCATGAACACTGCTACTTACCCTCAAGCTAGTCCCACGTGAAAACCTGCCATGTCATCTCACCTGCAAATGGACGCAAAGGATTCAAATATATGCTGATTACGCTCATGTAAAGAATGGCAGGTGTGTGTTTCATGAAGATGACACAGGAAATGGCCAGGCAATGGCCACATAGACTGAGGATTAGAGATGGGAAAAAAATGTGTGGAAATTGGCCCCAAGAACATCTGTCTGTCCACAGGGCCCCACACATTCCCCCCTCCATTGCCCCGTGCACTTGCTTGAGGCCAACCCCAGACTGTGACCATGACTCCAGAAGATGAATGCACAAATCTTCCCATGGCAGTACAGTGTCTACGGGAAATTCTAACTTGTACTCAGCCTAATACTCCTTGAACACAGCAGGCACTAAAAACACACGTGTTGAATTTAATTCAACAGACTCTCTCTGCTCGGAAGAAACAGATTACAAATACAGACCAAGTGAGATGACGTATTTGCTCAATTTCAGAGATTACTGAAAAGTGGGGAACAACCGTCACCCTCCCGTTGTTTTCCATTTTGATGAAATCGAAAAAAAAAAAAAATTCTCCAGAGCTCAGTATTTGTTAATGCTGATATGTCAAAGCAGGCACTAACAAAAAGTTTTTAGGCGAAGTATTTTCTCGTGGCTGCTCCTCCGTTTGAAATGCTGCAATAAAGAATGAATGACTAAGTGCATGGTGATACCCTTGAATACGTTCGTGCTCTGTCTGTGAAAGAATATACTAATACTATTCAATTTGGTTGTCAGCCTTGGTCTGTAAGCAGAGTTCTTCTTGCTTTGTGGCTTCTGGTTTCATACGTAGTATTGAACACACTTTACAAAGAGAACCCAAATCTTTATATGAACAAAGTGGAATGTTTGGCTCCTTGAACACATAACTGGCTCTACTATTATCATTTCTTAATTACTCTTTCTCAGTCCTTAGATTCTATCTCCGTCTATTTTCTCCTCCGTAATTGTGGATGCCTAGATTTCATAAATTGCAGCAGTGGCCAAGTGACTCTCAATTACTCATACACTTCGTAACGACCTGATGTTTTCCTCCTCTCTAAATTGGCACAAATCGGTCTGCTTTTCCAGCTTTGGTAGGAAGAGCTGCGAAACTTTCGTTCTGATAGAAAACACGCTTGTAAAATCTTCGACTGCACACCGTTTCAGCCGGGAGAAGGCATGCAAATGCATCCGATTTGCTCATCCGCATCACCCCTCCATCACTGGATTTCTGCATCGTACGACCAATTTATTCATCATGACCACCTACAGAATGGGCGGGCACCACTCGCTCGCCGTTCACTCCCAGCTCGTGGAAAAGAAATGATCAAGATAAATTCAAATAGTGGACACTATTTCTTCCATTTCAAAAATAAATAAATCAATGAGGAAAAGGATCAATTTTAAGCCCTTCATTGCCGTCCCTAAGAAGAGCAGAAGGGGAAGGGAGAGAGCTGCCAACAGCGAAAATGCCTTCAGGATGCCTTGATTTAAACAGAGGCTATTGGCGGACACAATTGGAGGCACCCACGTTTGTATTTTTGAGTTAAAACTTAAAAAGACAAAAAAGATCCAGACTTTGGGTTGACTCTCAGCCTCTGGGGAGCTATTTAAAAGGAAAATCGTAGGTGACTTGATTTATAAAAAGGAAGCAAGAAAGGGAGGGAGGAAAGGAAGGGGAATTCTTCCAAGGTATATGTGTACATATTTAAGAAAACTTTCCAGGGAGAGGGGAAGAGGGAGGGTGGGAGGAGGGAGGGGCTGGTGTGCTCCCACTGAGGGGCATAAGGGAAGGTACAGACCTCACAGCTCTTGGGGGTGGGACACAGTACCACAGGGACATTACCTAACAATGCAAACATTGTAACCTAATCATTTGTACCCTCACATTAATCTGAAATTAAAAATAAATAAATACAACTTTTTAGAGGCAACAGATGAGGACAGCAACCTACAAAAATCCAAACCTAATCAAGTCCAATCCCAATGTCTTTCTAGCCCGCTGCATAGAAAGAAGAGACGCCATTCTTAAAACAGTTTAGGCTGTAAAAATTCCAACATCGTTCAAGCGATCCATCAGTCTGAACTGTGTAGATAGGTATTTAAAATCTGTAAACATGCATTTAGAACAGGTGCGTGGAGAAGGAGCGGGTGGGGGCCACAGAGCGGAGTTCAGGTTTCAGAAAGGCCGTGTCCCCCATTCCTTATCCTGCCCACGGCAGGAGAGAAAAGGAAAGCAGGAATTGATTTTACAGGGGCCCCAGTATCCGTATTTACTAGTACGTACTTTAGAGAGAGAGAAAAAAATAATGATTCTGGGATTGATGGGAAATGGTGGAGCCCGGGCACGATGGATTTATTTTCACTCCAGAATGAGAATCCGATGCAATCACTCACAAAAGGAGATGGTTTCACACGTCCACCGTTGTGTTCCCTCTCCCGGTGTCGGTGTCGTGCGTCTCTTTTCTCACACACACACGCATGAATGGAGGATACAGAGAGATGCGTCTGTTTGGGAGAGACCACTCTACGGGAACATGGTGCAAATTTTCCCCCCTGCTTCCTCCATCTCCTGCTCTGAAAACGTTGGACTTTTCTGGGGTTACAAGCACTGCAGAAGGGACCTTTTGTTGTTGTTGTTTACCCACAGGAAAAACAAACAGTTGCTAAGGGGAACCCTAGATTAGAGGATAAACCTATTAGCCCCGAATTTACAAAATCATTTTCCGCATTCCTCGCGTGTTCCTGAATTTAGACATGAATCACTACTTTGTTAAAGAAACAGGATGATAAACAGTCTCCCAGGAAGAATGATCAGACGGAGATAGACAAGGATTATGAAATCTCTTAGCAGGGAACAAATACATTTATTTTCTTATCACCAGTTTAGGATTCTGTGTATTGGGTGAGAAAAACTGTGACTGGGATACATATATTGTCAATTCAAAGGACTGTCAAAAGCCAGGGGGGTGGCTGAGAAGCCAAGCCACTTATATTTCAGGGCTTAGGCTAGCGCAGCAGCCTGTGACACCAGGGAGACTCTGCCACAACCTTTCTTTTGCACCTGGTGGAGCCTCTGTCAGCCGCCACTGGAGCCTCCGTGTGAGCAGAAACAGCTGAAACATCAACTCAAACTGTCACCCTTGTGCGAGGTCTCATAAATCCAGATTAAAGCTGTTTGCTGGGGTTGTTTTGTTTTAGAAAATCAGGAGGCAGAAAGAAGGTTAGGAAAACAGTGTTGGCGTTTGGGGTTTTGATTGCTTTCCAGAAGCACCCCTGGTTCTTCTCCAGGGGACAAGGCGGTCCTCTCTCCACCCGACAAACCTTTTTTGGAGGCGTGGGGACAGCGCCAGGATGGGCAAGATACCGGATGTGAGAGAGAAAAGAGGCACTGACTTCTGAGGGCTTGAAATCTCCTCTGAAACAGACCTGAATTAAAAAATGCTTTTGTCTTGAGTACTGTCCACGTTTTGGAGGAAAAGGAACTGTTTTCATACATGTTAGAACACAATATTCATTAATAATCTTTTCCCTTGGATTTTATTTACCTTTCCCATACCCCCCCAAAAAATACCTTCATGAAAAATATGAAATCAAATGATTTTTTTTTGAAAGGAAATAAACTCGAACGTGATGAAATGCAACCTAAGGTAATATTGAAGCAGAAACAGGCTAACTGTTCCGTCGTTCAAAAGAAAACACCTCCTCAAATTATCCAGGGAAGCCCTGATGAGAAGTTTCTGGCCATTGTACACAAACAAAGTCAGGATTCTCAATTATACTCATTTAATCTGATGTTCTAATGTTGTATTCTGTTTAATGATTTTTTGGGGGGGTCCTTTAAAATGTAAAGCCAATTTAATCATTTATAGTTGTTTCTGCATCCTCCACCACCCAGTTTTATGATTTTGAAGAGGGCAAAATAGGATTCCAAAAATATAAGTGGTTTTCTGTCTAAATATTTTACATCTCCCAGAGCATGAACACACATATATACGCTCACGCATATAAAACTTCTCCTGAGTTCTGACAGGCTCTCCATCTCTTCAAACCTTCTTTTGGGCTATATTGTACGTTAGAAAATAATTCTGCTAATATCACTACAAGACAGCAGTTGCACATAACGTGTTGTTTTAGTTTATAAACCAAGTTGGGTTTAGGTTTGTAAATATTTGAGGCAAATAACGTGAATCACGAAATGAGCACGGTGGAGAATTTTTAGAAACTAAAGGCAATTAACAACTGCCTAGGCATAAAAAAGTTATTTGGAGAGAAATTCCTACCTAGGGTTTTTGACACTGGCAATGATTTTTCTTTCTTTCTTTTTTTTTTTTAAAAAAAGGGCAATGTGGTGTTTTAAAATTTTAATTTAGTTAAAGAAAACTCAACCCCCAAAAGCTGCGCTCTTGCATTGAAACCTCAAGAGGCGAGCTTCAGCCCTGAGCAAACAAAGGCAGCTGCATTTATAAACCCTTGAAAAAACGGTTTATAATGCAAACGCCGCCATGACCTTAACTCCAGAGGTGCAAACACACTGCAGTAATAGGAAAATTATGCATTAAAACAGAATGGGGTTCCTAGAATGTTTTAAGTTTTCTATTTGATCATGTTTTGTAGCTTTTCCGGTTTCAAATAATAAATGTATGGAATTGAATGAGAAAGAAGCTTCTGTTCCCCCCCCCAAAACACTCAGGATGGGTGAAACGTATGGTATGTAAATTATATTGCCATAAATCCGATTAAAAACAACAAAACCAAAGGAGATGTGTTTCTGCTGAGTGCAAAAAGGGATTGGAGAGGGTGCTGGGAATATCCTGTTATCGATCAGTAAATAAAGACTGCTTGGTGACCAGGGATTTTTGAACTGCAAGGTAACTCACTAAAGAATCCCGACATTTGCAAATGTTAAATAAAATTACCTACATTGGGAAAGTAGAGAAATACACACTGTAAATATTCTGTACAACGTGTTTTTGATACAACTGAAAAATAACAAGTTCATCTGGAATAATTTTCTAAAGCTTGTTAAGGAAATGCAGGAACAGTACATCTGATTTTTAAAAAATGAAAAAAAAAAGGAAGGAAGAAAGAAGGAGCATTCCAAAAGAGAAAATGTAAGAATGACACTGGCAAAGGAAACAAGATTCGATGAAATGTAGAGATTTAAAAAAAAGAGAAAGAGAGAGAGAGAGGGTGAGGGGCTATTTCCAATGAAACTCCCACCATTCTATTATTTAGAGAGAAAAAAATTGTAAGAAGAAGAAGATTCTCGAAGACAAAAGACGAAGAAAATATCAAAGAGGATTTAATAGTCTCAGAATTTGGAAAACAGAAGAAATTCTAGATTTCAGAAGATCAGACATCGGTATTCTGTTATACCAAAAACCAGATCCAGACTTTTTCCCTAATCGTCTGTGGGACAAGACAATTTTGCTAGAATCTGCATCTTTTGTAAGAGGCTGGGGTTGGTGGGGAACATAAAGAATGCCCTTCCCTAAGCTCGGATCCACCCAAGGCTTCTCCTCTGAGTTCTTCCTTAACATTCAAAAAAAGAGATAAACATCTGGATGAAATAATAATAAAGAAAGAAATGCTTGCTCCGGATCTATTTTCGTTCAGACAAGGAAAACCAAACATGGTTTTAGTTTTTGCTTTTATTCTTTGGAGGCGAGGCAGAATTCTGAGATTCCCAAGAACAGGAGGCTTACTTCCAAAGCAGGTGGAGTTTCTCGAAACAGGATGGCTGAGATTTGCTCCTTTGGAATAAAGGTAACATCTTTTGTATGGAGGAAAGTTGGTAGAAATCGTCCAGGTTCAGGCAAGGGGAGACCTTGGCAAAGTGAAACCATAGTCCTCCCTGAAACTGAGCTTATAGGGCTGAATGATGCCCTTATGGGATTCCCAAAAGAGGCGTTAGAGCTACTGTGAAATGTTTCCCAAGGAGCCACGCGATGGAGATTTTGTACCCTGTTTAACTGGGCGTGGTGTTCAGGATTGGTGCCGGCATCCACCGATGTGTAAATATCCCTAAACTCATTAATCTCACAGAAACAGTAGAAGACCGATCTCCTGTGGCCCAGGCAGGGGGAGGGTGTGGTCTCAGTGCTCCTAACATCCTAATAAAATCAGCCTCTGGCATCTGAACCCTAACCTCTTTGACACCCTCACCACACGGCTGTTTTCTATTAGAACTTCTCTTTAGATCCAAAGATGAAGCGATACAGCGAAGCTGGGCTTTCTGCCACCTCCATTTGCTATCGCTTGAAGTGAAGAGCTAAATGTTAAGGTTTGTGTAATGTCCTCAGTGATAACCTACGTCTGGAGAGAAAAGATGAAGCGTTCTCCCCGACATAAAGGAAGGAAACAGAATAGGTACCAACAGAAGGAGGTGACATGGCGCCATCTCCCACGTGAAGGTGAAAGGGAAGTTGGTAATGGAGCCTGGGTCTGGGGAGGAACACTGCTGACTGGTCATCCGGACATTTAAAAATAAAATGCAAGGGTTTGCATGTGACGTGGCAACAATTCAGATTCTGAACAAAGTTCTCCCCGGAGGGGACAGACTTCCAGCTCTGAAATAGATCCTCTTATTTTGAACATACCGTTTCTATTTCATGTTGGCTTTTTTGAAAGATGTAAACACTATTTGATCCCCTTTTTCCTCCTCTTTTTTTTTTCTTTCTGGAGTAAAAGCTTAAAAGGAAAAATGAAAAGATTCCACAGGTACTAAATATCTAAGAGAAAAGCTAACATTGCACAGGAATACACGTCTTCTACCTTTAATGCTTTTCTCTCAGGGCTGAAATCAGGGAAGATCTTACAGGATCTTATTTCTCAGTTCTTTTGTTGAAATCTGGAACCTTTGAGTGATATACAGGGGAGAGACTGGGGAGCCCTGCCTCACCTTTATGAGCAGGAAGCCGGTCTGCTGGGTTTTCCCGATGAGAAGAGGAGAGAGAAGGGAGGGTATTTGGGGGGACCTCACCTAACATGCATGACACAGTGGTACATTTCAAAACTATTAAGAAAAGAGTGTAATTGTGATGGATGGGTTGATCAGTTTAGTGTAAGCATTTCACATTGTATATCAAATCAGTACACTGAACCCCATAAATGCATCAGTGTACACAGTTAGGATTTAACAAAAACAAAATAAATAAATAAATAAAATGAGACGTGGTCTGAGTAGGATTACTTTTTCTTTCCAATGTGAAGTGGGATCCTCTCTTTGGATAAATTCCCAAAAAAGCTTGCCACGAGGAGGGGCCCAGTACAGAATCTGATGAGTGGAAGAATGGAAGGCGTGGAAGGATTAGGTGGAGGGTAAGTCCGTGTCCCAAGACAACTGTGGAGAAGGAACCAGGGCTGGGATGGCCAGGGATGCTGTGTGATAAGGCTTACGTGTGATAAGGCTTGGTCAGGGACCAAGAGAAGGGATTGCCACTCTCACGAGATTAGACTGGACAGGCATATGTCTAGGGTAGAGCTCTATCCTAAAAAGGACAACATTTCTGAAACCAAAATATAAACCAGTCCTTGGCCACATCAGTATTTGTCTCAAAAGGGCTAGTAATGGGTGATGGACAATTGTCCTCTAATATACAAACCAGAAAAGTCCTTCCATAAATGCTGGGATGGAGGCCAACCTGTCCAATGAAATCGTATCTGTTTACAGTTACATCTCAATGACTGGGTTCCTCCCAATGGCAAATTGAATACAGTTTCGATGACAGAGCTAAAACACAGTGTTAAAATTCCCCATATTCAGTGGCTGATTCGCATCCGCTCAGAACCAGATCTAAGATCTCTGCTGTATTTGCAGACACATAATTTTATGCAGCTTGGGCTGAGCACAAGAAGTACAGCGATGCAGAGACAGAACAGGGACTGACACTTGCAGAAACACCTTCCAAGCATGTAGGTACAAATAAAAGACATAGCAGAACAAATTGTAGCTGTTCACTCCAGCTCCGGTTTTATAATTTCAATGCTTGCATGTTACCTCTCTGATGCATTTTTAAACCAGTAATATTGAAAATCTGAGGCTTGAAGTCAGTTGAAGGGAAGAGATTCGTGCGGGTTTTCATACCCAGATGGTTCAGGGGAGACATAAAAGTGACATGAGATTTTAAATGCAATTATTTTAGATTAGAATATTTGGATTGAAAGATCTGGAGGGTATTGTTTTTGATAAGACGGTCCCACATGACAAGGGCTGTCACCACTCGGGGGCTCTCTGTTGTCAACTAAAGATGAAAGGCCATCAGAAAGAATTAACTTCAGCTTTTAAACAGTTTGAAAATGTCAGAGAGGTCAGAGAAGATCTATTTCCTTATACGGCGTATTTACCTGATGAGCTTTTGGGTAGCAGTGTGCCTTTCCTTTCCATTCAAGTTACTCTAAAACCAGGGCAATTGATCACAGGTTAATGACAGCTGACAAGCAAACCCTATGATTGGCTGAGGTCTGTGTCAATCATAACTGTTTCAGCTGGAAGCGGAGCAGACCACATCTTCTAATAACAGTAATTGGCAACCATGGGGAAAAACCCTGCTAGGTGTCCTTCTGCATTTTCCGTCGCCATTTATTTGGTTTCCAGTTACATGGAAGCCAATTTAAAGGCTTTTATAACTCACACCTCACTCGTGATCTGGGGATGCTTAACAGTCATTGCAAAATTCAATAGACACACACACAATGCACATCAACATTGAATGTAAATATTAGTTTGCTTAAAAAAAAGAAAAAAAACATAGAAATCTTAGATGTTATCTATGGTCCCCTTAGTCAATTCTTTTGAAAGACACATCCGATTTAATATTATGAGGAAGTTCAGTTTCATTTTAAACAACATGAAGCCTGAAGGTGATTTCACATTTTGAACGTGCATTCCTCCCTCTAAAGAGGAAAGTGATAAGTTAAAGCAAGTTCAAGTGCCATTGTAGCCGGCTAATTCCCTTTTTCCACATGCGATTCAGAGAGAAAGGTCAAGTCCGCTGTCACTTCTCTCTAACGGATGCTCGGGGTCTGTGTGCACCGAGCATGATATATTTAAAAGAAGCCAGGCACTCAGCCATTTTCTGCGTCAACTGTATTAATCATAAACCCTCCATCTTGAGCTGAAATGAGAGATTAGGTGCAGATGAGTTTGTAAACAGCGAATGCACGGAGTTCTTTCGGCACGAAACCGAACCTGTTTTTCTCCACCATTTTGAAATGTAAGTTATCCCTGAAAAAAAGGGGCTCTAGCATCAGCTGTAATTTATATGATGCGCTGCTTAGAGCGTGCGGCTCAGTTCCGATCAGACACTGACAGTGAGGTGAGGGGAACCGAAAAGGGCAAATCAAAGGCACCGAATATTTAAGACCAACACAAGAGGTGAATTCTTCCCGGAGAAGTTTCCAAAATACACGCCGGGGTTCATCCAAGTATATGTGAACCTAATAATATAATTATTTGTATTCTAAATAGACAGTCCTGATGATGTAAGGGTTTGTATACGATACCACATAAGAGAAAAAAAGGTATGAAAAAACAGTATCAAGAAAATTGACCTACTTCAGTGATTTTTTTAAAGCAGGAAGATAAATCTCTATGGTTTACGTAACAGCTGTTTGGAGAGGAGGTGTACTTGGTTAAAAAAAAAAATTGTTTCTCCATTAACATTTCTAGAAAAATAGATGCAAGTCATTTCAGCTATGATTAGTCCAATGTATTGTCTTTGTTGGAACTGTGTGGGCTGAAGAAACATCTCGATAGGAAATCAAGATGTTATCAGAGAATATAAGACCCTAAAATGTTAACCTGTTTTAAAAAAAATCTCATTCAAATCTTTAGAATTGACATATTTTCTGGGCAGGAGAATGACAGGACCGCCGTTCAGCTACCCAGATGCTACTCTTCTACTCCTATAGACTCACGTGAGTGTCTTAAATAATGTCCTTGTCATTTCTCTCTGACTCCCAGGGCAATGGCTGCCCATGAACTTCCCTGGGCTCTGCACATTGGCCTACAGGGCAACAAAGCTACTTCCTTCTAAGTCATTAACTAATACTCTGGTACCGTCAGATCACTCATAACAGAAAATCCATGCAACCCACAGGGCCTCCTTTTGCCTGGCAAATGAATTTGTTACCACTGGACATGAGCAGTGTGGTCTGGCATCTGTAGTTCAGTCAATAATGAGCATCATTATAACAATTAGGGCTGTTCTTCTCGTCTGAGTTATCTGAGAGTTTAGGCTCTTAGAGGCAGGATGGTCTTCACTGTACCCTGGTACAACACCTGCTACTGATTCTCCACCATATTAATCCAGCTCGTCCTGGGATGAGAACATTTTCTCTAGTTGCAAACACAAAGCTAGAGAAGACATGGGAGATTTATTACTAGGAGACAAGCCCTCAGCCAGGCTCTTTGTATGTATTATGTGACTTATTTTTTCCTTGAGCCTGTAAGGATTAGTATCATTTTCCATTTACAGATAAGGACACTAAGATCAGAAAAGTTCAGTGACTTACCCAGGGTGTCACAGCTCATGATGTCAAAGTCAGTATTCAAAATGAGCTTTCTTCCTACCATCTTACAAAAAGATTAAGGAGCACTTCAAGAATCACATGTGGACTTCAAATCATAGACAGATGGCTGCAACTCCAACTCCCTCATTTTATACCTGAACAATGAGTCCTCTTGATGGAAATGGTTTTGAAATTTTAAAAAAGGCAAAACAAGCTCTGCTAAATCTCTGAAGGAGAAGCAGTGCCCCCAGGCTAAGGGTGGCCCCAGTGAGACCAGGTGGACACATGGGGATCCAATCCTGGACACCATTCCTTTTCTATTGCTCTCCTTCAGTAGTTTAGAAGATCCCATTTTCTGAATCAGAATACTGGCCTAGTTCATGACAAGGGGCATAGGATGGGATAGAACCATGGCTCGTGCAGCTGACTACCATGGATAATTCAGAAAATTCTTATGGAGGGGGGAGAAGAGTATATTTTAAATGAGGAATGTTCTAGTCCACTGATTTTCAACTGGTGTGCCAAGAAATATTTTAAAGATCATTCGTTAAATTGCTCTCAAAAGAAGTTCAAAGCACAGTAAGTATGTTCTTTTTTTTTTTTTTTTTTTTTGATCAACATAATTGAAGTGTGCCATGGAAGTTTAACATAGGTTCAAGCATCGTAAGATAAATAAGGTTGAAATACACTGTCCTAGTCTATTAAAACTTTGACCTGCTCCCTTATCGATAGGTGCTTAAGATAGCAAGGTAAGGAATGTTCAATATAAAAGCTATCTTATGAGAAGGTGCAAGACAAGGATTCCTTCAAAACTCTACCCAAAGCTATACAACATTTTTTTGAACGCTACAGGGAAAATCACTTAACCCCAGTGAGAACAGCACGCAAGTCTGGAGTGGGTGTGGAGAGAAGGCAACACATATACACTGTTGGTGGGACTGCAAACTGGTGCAGCCCTTCTAGAAAGAAGTATGGAGAATTCTCAAAGAGCTAAATGTAGACCTTCCATCTGATCCTACAATCCCATTACTAAGGTATCTATCCAGAAGAAGAAAAAAAATCATTTTATCATAAGGACTTTTGCCCTTGAATGGAAATAACCCAAGTGCCCATCCTCAACCCATGGATGGATTAATAAACTGTGTTGTATGTATGCTATGGAGTACTAGTCGGTCATAAAAAGATGGAGACGTTCTATCTTTTGTATTTACCTGGCTGGAGCTGAAGAACACCCTCCATAGTAAAGTATCTCAAGCATGGAAAAGCAAGCACCCGATGTACTCAATACTAATTTGCAATTAGTAGATGAACAACTATAGGCCCACACAAGAGAAAAACATAATTAAATTCAAGGTGGGGGGCGCAATAAGATCCCAAGGAACAGGTACAGTGTAGGAGTATAGACGCACCTCCTGGGTGAAGGGCTCAACTACAACTCAGTTCTTATCTAACAGAGGCAAACGATGTAACCTCGTGGTATATCCCCTCATATCAATCTGACATTTACAAAAAAGAGAACATGGTTCTGTTAAGCCAGCGGCATTTCTAGCAAATAGCCTTATCTTTTTTGAACTCAGAGAGCCAAGGCCTCATGGTGAACACCCTACAAAGTTTACAGTCCTCAGCTTCCCTATCCCAGTTTATTCCCACCTCCTCCTGACGCCCAGCCTCAGGTGCAGACTACAAGATGCTCCCTGCTCTGGCCTCACCTGTGCCTTCCAACAGGAGTGCTCTGCTCCTTCTCCTGCCTACCAGCCACACCCCTACCCTCTCCATGAAACTGTGACAGGCCCCCATAGCAATTCCTGTCCTATGCCTCAAATTTTCATCGTGAGTTGCCCTATTAATTCTATTGTTAGCTGTTTCTCTAAATTTAGGAACATGGCTTATCCTTCTTCTCTATCTCCAAACCTCCAGAATGCCTAGAACCCCAGTAGACTGCTTCTTCTTATTTCTCTTCTTCTTCTTTTTTTTTTTTTTTTTGAGATGGTGTCCCACTATGTTGTCCAGGCTGGACTCAAATTCCTAGGCTCAAGGGATCCTCCCAAGTAGCTAGTACTACAGGCACACCCCACCACATCAGCTCCTAGTAGGTTTTAAAAAATATTTACTTATTGCCTGTTTATTTGTTTAATGTAACCCATCAGCTACTTTTAAATCCCCAGAGCTATAAAACAATTGCATCTCATGCGTAGGGCAGCCAGGAGGTAACCTAAGAAGAATGGTCTGTTTTGGTGGCACTCTAAGAACAGAAGAACAACATCGCAAGCGTGACAGCACACATCTGCTTCTCAGGTCCAGATTTATACAGGGTAGCATGGACTTCAAGTTTCAAAGAAACATAAATATCGCTGTTAGGGCAACGAGTGAAAACAAAACCAAAAGGCTTTGATGACATTTCCACTGGGTGGCTATCATTCACCAGCTCCAATCTTCAGTTTAAAGTAATTATGAAGCTTCAGTAGCTGCCAGGAGTGGAGGTCGATACAAGAGAGAGCAAAAAGGTCTCAAGAGTTAGGACTGAGTCTCTGGTTTGAATGACGTGAACCCACAGTGCTTTGCTGTTACAGTGGATGCATTGTAAGATGGTGGCTACAAGTCTGTCCCATTTTCTGCAGGTTTACATTTTCCGTTCCAAGTTCTGCACTTATTCTTTTCCTCTTAGTGAAGGCAATACCTTACAGACCAAAGTTTGTTGAGCTACATCTTTATTTAGTAATTTTTCTTTGTGCAACTTATTTATTTTTGAGACAGAGTCTTGTGGAGAGCTGGCTGCAAGGCGGCAGGGCCCCCACAGTCTGGGGAATGGAACTTTCAGGGAATGAACCCCCAATGGCTTCTCCTCCTGTCCCCAAACAACCATATTCCTTTCTTCATGCCCCTCTGCCAGAAGTCCAGTAGCTCTTTGTCTAGTTAATTTTTAAGAACTATGTAGAGATCCTTGTGATCTTTCCCTTTTCACTTCCCATATGTTAACAAAGTTGAGTAGAAACCATTAACAGAATGATTTGTCTTTATTAAAGTCATTTATGTTTTCCAGTCATACTATAAGACAATAGATATGTCTTTTGTCTATGCTACTTCCCCATAGACAACCCTGTACAGATAGTATAAAATAAAGCTGATTTTGTGCTTTGGTGCTGGCTGCAGCCATCAGCTTAGTCAGACCTCCCAATCCCATCTTTTGTCTCTGGGTCTTCTCTTGTGCTGTATTTTTCTCAATCTCTGCCACTTCCACTCTGGTTCACCCCCCTTCCCCATGCTGGCTTGTGATAAAGTCTCACTCTGTCACCCAGGGTACAGGTCCATGGCCTCAGTCTAGCTTACAGCAACCTCAAACTCCTAGGCTCAAGCGATTCTTCTGCTTCAGCCTCCTGAGTAACTGGGACTATAGGTGCCCGCCATAATGCCTGGCTATTTTTTTGTTTGTTTGTTTAGCTGGCCTGGGCAGGGTTCAAACCCACCAGCCCTGGTGCATGTGGGCTGTGTACCACCATGCCTGGCTATTTTTTCTTTCTTTCTTTTTAATAAAGATCGGGTCTCACTCTTGCTCAAGCTGGTCCTCAAGGAATCCACCACCTCGACCTTTCAGAGTACTAGGATTACAGGTGCCAGCCATTGTGCCCAGCCTTTATCCAACTTTTGATAAGCTTCTTTCAAGACTACAAGGTACCACTCCAGATATTCTAAAATCATTCCAAAATGAAGAGTAAAGATTTTAAAACATCTCTACATTCAGAATTAGTAGGCCAGGCACGGTAGCTCACACCTGAGAGGCTGAGGTGGGAGGATCTCTTGAGCTCAGGCCTTTGAGACCAGCCTGAGATAGAGCAAGACCTTGTCTCTACTAAAAATAGAAAAACTAACCACGTGTGGTGGAGGGCACCTGTAGTCCCAGCTACTGGGAAGGCTGAGGTTGGAAGATCTCTTGAGCCCAAGAGTTTGAGGTTGCTGTGAGCTATGATGCTATGGCACTTTACTCAAGGTGACAGAGTGATACTCTGTCTCAAAAACCAAAAACAAAATCAAAAAGAATTAGTAGATGAGTGGGAGGTGGTTGAACAGAGAAAACATGGATGAGACTTTGAGTGAGGCACACTGTGGTGGGAATCCCACCCAGACCCTTGCAAGATCGTAAGCAAATCATTACATCTCTCTGCCTCTTGGTCTCCTCCTGGGAAAAATGGGGATCACAGAATCTATCTTACAGGGGGCTGTGAGTACTAAACGTAATCCAGAATTTAAGCTGCCTACCACCAAGGACGTTATCAACGGAGAAGGTGACATTAAGAAAGAAGTTAGAAAGGAAATCCTGCTTTCCCAAGGTCTGGGCCTGCCCTTCCATTCTGTCCCGAGTCACTGCCCCTAATGTCTCCTTCAGGAGCCCCGACCTCTAACCGTCTCCTTTCTGCAGTGTTACCTACTGTTCCTCCCGGTTTAGACTTGCCAAACTGCCAAATTTCTAGGTCTCGACAAAGCTCTGCTGGATAAAACAAATATTTCATTAACAATCTGTCCCCAGGTGCTACAAATGTTCCACCTGAAATGAAAGTAGAAATTCATATGGTCTTTCCCTCCAGCAGTCTCATTCTCTGGCAAAATAGAGGTTTAATTAAGGTCAAATCTCCCAAGCCATAGCCGAGGATGGATTTAGGTCAGTTGAAACAGATATCCTAGTTAATTTGATCTAAATGGTTGTGTTTATTTGGGGAGGGAAGGAAAAATGGAGGCTCTGGCCTAGGAGAGCATGGGGGAAAAAATAGGAGAAATCCAAAGTTTGAATCCTATAGAGCTGCACGTGTCTCAGGAAAATAGTTCTTAAGAGTTTAGGGAAAAAAAAAAAAATGTCTGCACAATTCTCCACTCCAGGTTGTAATATCAATGATAACAAGTTATTAGTGTATTCTTGGTAATGCCAAGCAAGAGAAAGGTTTGATCCACTCAAAGACTTTAGATCTTCAATTAAAAATGACCTGAAATTTTCCACTGAACAACTTCGAGAAAAAATAGATACACAAATCAGAGAAGCAGACACGACACAGGACAGGAGGGTTGAAAATGTCATCAGAGCCGAGCGTTGCCTCGTAAATTCTGATGGAGAAGAATTTGACATCAACGAGAGAATGGAGAAAGAACACATTCCCCTCTCCCTAAGAGTTACGTCCTTGTTTTTATTTGTCTTCATTTTCCCTGTTTCTGCAGAAGCTTTTCTGATGCTTCCTCTTTGCCCCTGGCTTCCCTCAACAGTTCTGTACAGTTTGAGAGGCAACTTTTTTTCGGGGACTCAGGCCGCTTCTGCTTCCCGGAACTCCACTTATAAACAAGGAGGCAAATCAGAAAATCACATCCTCATTGAGCCACAGATCCAAGTTTTGTGAGGTCTTTACCTTACAGAATGTGGAAAGCTCTCCATCAGAAAGGTATATGGAATTAGGACCCAACGTTTACTTAAAGTGAGAAATAAACCACAGCAAAGAGCTGGAGCCACGGATGCTCAGACCTCTTTCTTCTGAGATTTCTGGAAGCTTCCCGGTGACACGTTGGCACCCCTTTGCCACCTAGAGACCTCCACAATCCCCAGAGCTCTAAGGTCAGCCTGCAAGGGAGGGACCCTGAAGCTCCAAGTTCATTTGCATCATGGTATACTCTTGTAATTTCCCTCAAATAAACAGGATCAATGTGAGCATCTATTCCCTGCCCCCACCCCACCCCCCTCCACAGGTACCTGGCAGGCGTATTTTACACTTAAAGGTAATGCCCATTGTTTCCATTCCAGTTCCTGGTGATGATCTGTGTTTTTTTTTTTAATCCCAATCCGAATAGCGAGACAACAGATTCCAAAACAAGTTGCCTAATTGTAAAACTCAGAAGGGCACATTACATTTTTAGAGTGTTAACATATTTTTTTTTCCCCCATCTAATTCAAAACTGCGAATGTTAAACTTAAAGACTCTTTCCAGCTCCTGTTAGTGACAGACAGAGCTCCCCAAGGGGGTGGCTGCCTTCAAAGACAGGTAAATGAGGGCCCATATAAAACAGCCAAGTATTGATGTTGTAGTAAAATTCCAGAAAAATACATCGGCAGACAAGTAAATTTGTCACTAATAATTTAATGTAATTTCCCTAAAATGGAGGTAATAGGTACTCGGGGAATACACCTCCAGGGTTTACATCAAATGTGCATGTGGAGAATCATGAAATAATATTTTTTTAAATGTAGATGCTTTGTCTGACATGTTGGTTTATGATGAAAATTATTCTTCCGAAATGAAAATGGGGAGGGAAAAAAATCTAACACCCCCAATCCCTGCATCCTTTGGCTTCCAATCCCTTTCTAGAGGGGCAGTGGTGCAGACATGACTGACTGGAAGCCAGGAACATTTGTTTGCATTTTATTTCCCCCTTAAAATGATGTACTACAATTACCAAATATTAATGAACCAATCATGTTGCAAATAGTATTTCCCGTGTCACTCTGAGTTATAGAATCTAATATTGGGCTCATTTGAAACATTCCAAAGTTGCATATTTTTTTTTCCCCTTTGCCAAGTGACAGCTCAAATTGTGTTTAGTTGCATCCGTCCAACCATGAGCAAATCAAGTATAAAAATTTCATTTTGTCTAAGTGTTAATGCAATTTTTTAAGCCCATGTCCTAGGATGGCTCACTTTGCTCCATGCCGGATGATATGAGATGCCGCTTAAACACTATTATCAATTATGTTACATGGTGCCAAAAAAATTTTAAAATAGCACTTGTTTGAGACTCAAGTCATGAACTTCCAAGAAAGGAAAAACACAAAGCAGGAACAACAACAATCGCACAAAAAAAACCCTTCTGCTCTTTCAAATGCGCCAGAGTTTATGTTTATATTACAAATAGGCCGATCTCCAGTTATAAATCTGAATTTCATTGCCGTTATCGTGAGTTTAATATGAAAAAAGACCTGTGTGCGCTAAGGCAATAAGGAGAGACGCAGCTGTCATCAGCTCAGCTGCTGGATGGAACAAGCTGCGACCCAGAGTCAGGGCAGGAGGGAGGAGAAAAAGGGCTGTAAGAGAGAAAGTGGCTCTAAGGTAGAACCGTCAAAATTATGAATTAATATCGAAGTCGAAATTAAAGCATGTCCATCACTTTTCTATAGAATATTGACGGAGGGAAATGAATTCAGCAGATAATAAAGAATCTGTTCTCCAGAAGAAAGAAAGAAAAACCAAGAGAGGAATGAAGAAAGGACGGAAGGAAAGGAGGGAGGGAGGTGTGGGGGGGAAATATTCTGACTTCATAAGCACCTTTCATCAAATGTGCAAGCTTAATACAACTGCCAGGGAAAAGCCTGATCCAATTTTGTAGGAGGTCACCATCAGGAGTCCCTGGTTATTAATGTGCCTCAGTATTCCCCGATTTTTTACTCAGGGTAGTAAGGCCAAATGCTGGTTCATGTCAAAGACAGTTCCTTTCCCCTTCACTTCCAATCTCACACATACTCCTTGCACAGGACTGATGTGCCTATAGCAATGAACGCTAATGGAGAAAGTTGCCAACGAATGTTGATCGTGGCCCCATTTTTGTGGGCCCAGAGCATGGACAGATTTCATCTTTCCTCTTACCACATTTCTAATGTCTGTTCCACACTCTCAGGGAGGGAGGGAGGTGGTTTTCCTTTTAGGTGTCCAAGAAAAATGTCTTCGGATTCTCAAGTCATTTAAATACAATATATACCTGGAGCTGCGAAAAAACACACACTATGCTTTTATTTATTTAACTCAGCCGCAGCTAGCGCTGTACACCATGTGGGTTTGTAAATCACGCGTTCAAAGTCTGCTAAATTTTTAGAATGCTGTTGTTTGTACGAGGCCGGTTATGTTTTCCGATAATGCAGAATAATGAAAAAGAAAAAACGCTTCACCAATGGGGAGGCACATCTCACAGTAAGATTACGGCTCACACCTGCCTAACTCAAAGTGTTCATACTTAATAAAGTTTAAATGTAATAGAAGTTACCTTGAATTCTCTTCAAGTTCAGGATTCTGGATGCCTTTCTCAATTGGGGTTCTCTGAAAGATTTGAGCCCCGATCCTCTACGGCATGCTACATGTGTATAATGAATTAACTCCCTACGTCTGCATCTAAAATGTAATACTCACGTCTCAATTTGGGGAGGGAGAGAAAACAGACTCTTCAATCATTTTCTGCGCTTTTGATAAGAATCTCTGGTTGGGAAAGGTGGCAGTCAGCAGCCCAGACCAGCAGCATAGGTTGTTCAAAGGCAAATGCTGGTTCAATGGGTCCATGACGGGGCCTAAGATCAGCAAATGGGACCAAATGAGGTTGATGCCCATGAACCCGGAGAGCAGCCAAGCTTCAAAAACTCCCTGTTCTCTGTAAAATAAAATTCTTAATGGACACGAGCATAGGGCTAAATACTAGCATTGTCATGTTTTATGGCAAATTTGTTGGTTTTCCTTTTGTGGTTGGCAGGAACATCTACGTATCTTCTATATCCAGGCTAGAAGCAGTTGAAGAAGTAGCATCAACCATAGCAATGTCACAAAAGGAAAGGTCATCGCTCCTATACCCTTTGTGTCCCTCAAACAGAAGATGTTTCAACTCAAAATGCAAATTTTCACAGGAAGTTTATATCCATGAACTTAAATTTAGCAGACTTTGAATGCATGATTTACAAACCCACATGGTGTACAGCGCTAGCTGCGGCTGAGTTAAATAAATAAAAGCATAGTGTGTGTTTTTTCGCAGCTCCAGGTATATATTGTATTTAAATGACTTGAGAATCTGAAGACATTTTTCTTGGACACCTATCCATATTTTCCAGTCTCCATTGGGATACATATTTCTGTTTGCAAATCTACTCATACCAAAAGGCTCGTGAAAGTTTGAAAGTTAAATTACATGTGGACATTTATTTGATCAATGGTCCTCCCCCCAAAGAATTCAGTGACGTGAAATGAGATCCATTCGGAAGAGAAGCCCGTATGATCACCGCGGGGTGGGATACTGTTCTTTGCATCCCTCTTTCCACCTGTCAAATACTCTTGCTACACTTAATGTACAACTCACGCTTTCCGTCTTCCTTGAATACTCAACATCCTTCACCGACTTTGCATACCTGGGACTTCACACCTTGCATGATACTATCGTTTTGTTTTCTGATGGCTTCATCTAACTTGTATAATCCCCCCTCGACGTTCAGCCCAATGAATTTTTATTGAGCACCTATTTTGTGCCTGGCTCTATGCTTAGTGTAGGGAAGAAAGGGAGAAAGCGAGACTTACACTCCTGATGTAGCAATAACACCATTGTTCTTCGTGTAAAAAAAAAAAAAAGTCGTCATAATATTGTAGAGAAAGCTGACACAAAGATATTAGCTTACAGTTATGATTATGAAGTAGACACATACACAGAGTTTTAAAGGAGACGGTAGGTTTTCCAAGTTAGAAGAATACTTAAGCAAAGGATCTTTCACTGAAGGGCAGGGAACAAGACATATGTGAAGACCCAGACAGGGACCACAGCAAAGTGAATCCAGGCACCCCACACTGTCTGTGATTGTTAGAATCTGGGATGGGGAGGAGGGGAGAGGAGACAGGGGAACAAATCAAGTTGGGTCCCATTTGCTAAGCTGAGAAGGATATCAACCAGGCCAGATAGGATCAGATTTGCATTTTGGCAAATGCTAATACTGTTGCTCGAGTAGAGGGGGCTATCGTCAACTCCTTACTTTTTCAAACTGGAAAGTCTAAGGCACAGAGATAAAACCAACTGGAAAGCTGCTGATCAACTTGGCAAGCGAAACCTGCCTGTGATTCCCAGGATGAGTGCTCTTCTGAATGCAGAATCTTGAGTAAACCTGCAGGGAGGGGGGGGCGTTCTCATCTGTTTGTTCATATTAATGATCACATCTGGGAAAGACTTAACATGTTTTTAAGAAAACAGCTGTTGATGGAGACAGCATGAGGTGATGTGAAGAGGCAGGTGGGGCTAATGGACTAGTGCAAGGTACCCCCATTATTATGGGTTCCTTGAGGTCAAGGGTCGATCTCATTTCACTGGATATCCAGGGCCTAGCAGAATGCCCAGAAGTGGGAAATAACCACTTAATCCCCATTCTGCTTATCAACTCCCTAAAATATCTGTCTCCAACCCATTACCTCCTCTACCACATATCTGGGAATGAGGAAAACAATTTATAAACTTCCCCATTATGGAACATCACACTGGGGTGTGTTATAATCTTTTGAAAATTACTGGTCCTCCAATTTTCCCTTCCAAAAAAAAATTTTTTTTTAAATTTCTTTCTCTAAGAGCTTTTAAAAATTAAATTATTCTTGGAATTTAGATGTTCCCATTTAGAGAGAAAGGATCCATTTATAACATATCCCTATTTCACTCTGCTGAAAAGGGCTGTGGCCCAAATGAGCTTGTATTTGATCTAAATAAGATTTTTTTTTCATAAGAAACAGGGATCCAGAGGGAAAGGGAGAGGTTGAACCATTTAATTCCTGAGAAGTTGAATTTTCTTGATGCTAAATTTTCTTGTGCTCCTCTTAGTACCACGCTCTAGGCCTGCCTTACCCATGGTAGATAATAAATTAATACCTGATTTGACTGAATTTATAGCTTCAGAGAGCACTTATGTCTATTTTAGTGGTTCTGAATCATATTAGCAAGCCTCCGAATTTCCTGTGGCACGGTAACTCTCCCCTCTCGCTCTCACTTGCGTTCCTATCCCTTTAATAAGCTAAAATCTAGAACTAAAAGCAGTTAAGCATTGAGAACCAGACCTTTCTGGAAATGCATTCCCCACCCCGGCTGAGGTGTGTGAGAAATCTGTCAATGACCCGTGGGGCGCCGTGCAGGACCTGGTCCCACAGACACAGGAACATCTGAGGACCACACAAGCCCTGGAAAGAAGGGGGCTGGGACTGTACAAATCCTGACCCGGGAGGGCAATGAACCCACCACGCACACACCGCCCACACCTGCCCTGTAATAAACCCCCGCCGGTGTGCCCGTGACAAAGTTGATCCCTAAAGATAGAGAGCAGTGATGGAAGCTGTAAATCTGTAGCCATAGCCAGCCATTCCTCCCACCTCCGTGTGCCGTCTATGTGTGCACAAACAAGGCCGCCAGTACGTAAATACTGAGTGCAGCGTCATCCATCCCCTGCTGCCTGGTTCTGTTCCCGACGCAGCCCCGTATGGTGCCTGGAATTTCATACAGTCTTCAGAAGGACTGACACTGCCCAGCCCTTTGTTCAGAGGAAGTAAGCAGGGGGCTCTGACTCTAGCCGATTCAGACATTTTTTATTTTCCTTCCCAGAAGAAAAAAAAAAAAAATAGAAAGAAAGAAAAACAAATACGCTTCTTCAAATTGCACGGCTGATGTTTATGATTCATATTACAGGCAGGGCAACCTCTCTACCCAAATTGAAATTTCATTTGTGATATTGTAGACTTAATATGAATAAAGGCCTAGTGTTTTCCAAGGCATCAAAGAAAGATGCACCTGCCACAAGGCTAATCAAAAGAGGGAATGAAAAGAAGATGGAGCTGGGGAGGGTAATAAAAGACAAAGGCAAACCCGAACGCCATAAATTGATATGAAGTAAAAAAGAAATGAAAAGGGGGGGGGAACCCCCACATAATAGCATGTCTACCACCTGGGCTTGGGAGATGGACATAAAGAGATGAATTTAAGACACACTTAAATTCCTGACACTTTTTTTTCTCCAGCTTGGAAATCCTACTAGTTAAAAATACGACTGGGATACCTAAAAAGGCACCGGCGACAGGGCAGGTTGCCTACGAAATTCAAGGTGGTTTGAACCGATAGCTTCTTTCGACCGCACAAGACAGAGGTAATGGAGAGAGAATGGTGTAGCTTTAAGTAGCCTCTTGATGTAAATGAAAATAAAAACCACAACAACTTTTATATCCTTGAAGCATTTGGCTAATGAGTCACTAAAACCATCCCCGGCCCATCCATCATTTCTATTGCAGAGACGCAACCACTCTCTCTCTCTAATTGGTCTAGACAGGTGTCATGATATTTCAGAGCACTGAAAAAAATTCCGGAGGTTTTCTTCCGTGAGACTGAAAGGTAGACACTTTGGAAAATGTTAGTCTAATTTCAACCTTCTTTGAAACAGTTTACCCTTAATAGCAGGAAAATAAAGACAAATGAAAAGTCTCCGCATTTCACTCCGTCTCCCCAAAAAAGCCCTTGATAGGTCAAAAGGACGTCAGAAAATTAATTTAATTGTGAGGGGGAGACCCTGCTCTCAGAAGTAACAGGTTTTATCTGGGGATCTCATCTCATGTATACTGTTTTTCTAAATCTATAGCAAGCACAGCTAAATAGGGAAGGTTTCCAAGGTCCCCTTGACTTTGCCAGAAAGTGACTGAAGACGATTTTACACCCTCCAATAATTTCAGGTGCTGCTCCGCTTCACCAAACCCTGCACTTAGGAAAGAAAAAAAGGACCGAACAGTTTTCTGTACTAGCAATGTTTGGCACCTCTCATTAAAACACATGGCTTATTTTAAAGCAAATAAACAATTTGCCAAGTAAACAGAGACCAAATCTGAGGCACAGGCCTGTTGCTGCATTTTACCAGAAATAATAGCTGATTAATGGTGTTTTAAAATTGTATTATGACCAAATTGTGCCATAAGCGAACAACGGTCAGGATATAAAAAGTTCAGCCGATGTTTTGCGGTTCACTCATCAACTCACAGAGAAATCAACAAGCCCAAGCCAAGGACAAAGCATCAGGCTCAACTTTTAATTTCCTGGTTGCTACCGGGAGGAATCACAATCTCTTTGGCATTTAAATACACTTTTAAAAATGTGATTTATTTGGGAGAAGGGGATGGCTATGCAATAAAGAAACATTCCCCAGAGAAAGAGGTGACATGAATTTCTCCTTCTGTTTTCCTGTGTTTGTTTTGATCCCGTAATAAGAACCAGGTTGCCGATGCACCAGTCTTTACTAACTTAAAACTGGTGTTGTGTATTCTGGGAGCAGAGCCCTCGCTGAGGGTGTTTCAGGGTGGAGCAGCAGTGAGCAAACGAGAGGGCGATTCCTGAGATGGATGGACTGGACCATCACCACTCAGAGTTCAGGGAGGGGTCAAGTATAAATTTAAGGTGGGAATTTGACCCATTGTCATGAGTCTCTGCAAAAGCTCTGAAACTAGACCATGTGCGGTGGCTCACGCCTGTAATCCTAGCACTCTGGGAGGCCAAGGCGGGTGGATTGCCTAAGCTCAGGAGTTTGAGACTAGTCTGAGCAAGAACAAGACACCATCTCTACTAAAAACAGAAAAACTAGCCAGGCATAAGGGGACATGCCTGTAGTCCCAGCTACTCAGGAAGCTGAGGCCAAAGGATTGTTCAAGCCCAAGAAATTGAGGTTGCTGTGAGCTCTGATGCCAGGGCATGCTACCTGGGGTGACAGAGACTCTGTCTCGGAAAAATAAAAAGAAAGCTCTGAAACTAGCATGGCCCACAAATACCAAGTACTAGCTAGAAACATTCATTCCTCCTCCAGATATGTTAAAAATTTATATTTTCTTTACCAACTTGGTATGGAGCATGCAGTGCCTCAGATTTCAAGAGCAAATGATGGAATAAAAGAAAGGAAATTCCAATTTCTATAACTTAAAACATTTTTTTTTCCTATTTCAGCTCTATGTCATCTAGCTAGACATCATTTCACTCTATCTGTATATTTTATAGGTCTATGCACAGAATTGGGGTTAGATGACAAAACCAAGTTGTCATCTCTTTAGAACTGTCATGCTGTTAGTTTTCTTCTTTGTGTTTTTATTTTGTATTTTTCTGCAATAAGAATGTTTTACTCCTCTAATTAAAAAAAAAGATGACTTACTTTTTTTTTTGAGACAGAGCCTCAAGCTGTCCCCCTGGGTAGAGTGCTGTGGCATTACAGCTCACAGCAACCTCCAACTCCTGGGCTCAAGTGAATCTCCTGCCTCCGCCTCCCAAGTAGCTGGGACTACAGGCGCCCTCCACAACGCCCAGCTATTTTTTGGTTGCAGCCATCATTGTTGTTTGGTGGGTCCAGGCTGGGGATTCGAACCCGTCACCTTAGGTGTATGTGGCTGGCGCCTTAGCCGGTTGAGCTATAGGCGCCAAGCCAGATAACTTACTTTAAATCAAGTAAACAATTTGCCTAAAAGCTATCAATCTGATGAAAAACAAAGGGCAAAAAGAAGATACCCCAGGATAGATTGCAAAATGGTTATAAAATGTTTTCACTTACATGGTTACGCACTAAATATGTTACCCTGGTCATTTCCTTATTGAGCAAACATGTGTTGAGCAATTGCTGGGTTCTTGAAGAGCTAGTTCTGGGCACGGAGTGAGAAGACTGAATAAGAAATGGTTCTTGCTCTTAAAGTGGTTAGAGTCACTTGGTAGAGAAGAATATCCAGGGGTATTCTTGCTCTATCAGAACCTAAAAATGAAGCCCACACTGGTAGGCGTCTACACCAAATCATAAGACTGTGTGAACTCTGGACACAGAAGGATTTTATAGGCATAAAAGTAACAGACAAAGCTAACACAAAACAACTGATAGCTTTGTTGCAGTTGAATTTCTATGTTGCAGACATCACCTTCAACACAACTGAAAGACAACAAATAAAAATGTTTACCACAAATATGCCTAAAAGTGGATCTCCTTAATAGATAAAGAATATAGACATTGAAAAGAAAGGAAACCAAAAGCCCATTTTAAAAGGGAAAGGCTGGGCTGAGTGGCTTATGCCTGTAATCCCAGCATTTTGGGAGGCTGAAGCAGGAGGAACACTTGAGGCCAGGAGTTCAGCCTGAACAAATAGTGAGACGTCATCTCTACGCATTTTTTTTTAGAAGTTAGGCAAGTGTGGTGGCTCATACCTGTAGGCCTAGCTACTCAGAAGGCTGAGGAGGAAGAGTATGGAAATCCTAGGAGTTCCATGTTACAGTGAACTGTGATTGAGCCACCATATGCTAGCCTGAGCACACAGAGAGAGACCCTGTCTCTATTTAACAAAGACAAACAAAACAAAACATGAAATGTGTTCAAACTCACAAGTAACAACTGAAATAGCAATGAAGTCCACAATTCAATCTTGTTTTGTCATCTGTCAAATTAGCAAATGATAAATGCCAGGCCAGTAAAAGTACAGAGATGCGTGCAAAAATGATAAAACTTCAGGAAAGGGCTTCCCTCTGGAGGGAAGTGAGGGGCCGCTGACCAGCCCTTTGCAGCTACTTGTAACATTTTATTTCTTTTGCTGGCTGGCAAACAGCAAATGGGTTTGACTACATAATTCTCTATAACTGAAGGAGTTCATTTTTAAAAAGGGGAAAAAAAAATAAACATAATATTGCTCAATGTTGGTGGCTGTGACCATGGTAGGTAGGGATTGGCCTGGACTTTCTTCAAAGTATTGGCAACGTGTGCCAGGGGCCTTAAAAAATGGTTTTCGACTCCAAAATTCCATTACTAAGAGTCTGCTCTTGGAAGAAAGCTGGGACAAAAACAAAGATTTAAGAGCAGTGAGATTTAACAAAGTATTATTTCTAATAATAAAATATTTAAAATACCCTAAATGTGCAACAAAAGAGGAATAGTAAAATAACTACTGTACAGATATGAGGTACTATTTAAAATATATTCTTGACATTTTTATAGACAGAAATGATCAAAATACATTATGTGCTCAAAGCAGAAAACATAGACCTAATCCATATGTACAAACATGTAAATAGACTCACATATACACACAGATATACAAACACCCTATACGATATCGACAGTCCAAAAGGGAGATGTATATGTAATAGGACTTTGGGAGATTACCATGCTTTAATCAGTGAACTCAAATTTCTCCTCCCCTAAAAAAGGTCTGATTATTTCTTTTTCCTCAGGGAAGTTTTCACTTCGATGTGACTCACATGAAGAATGGGCTAAAATTTAAGCAAAGAACCTATAGTTATTTTTTTCCTGGGGAAAATAACAGTTATAGAGAAGGCAATTCAACCAGTTATTATATCTATAATACGGACTTAATCATAAAACATCATTAACACTATATTGCACTATATTTTCCCAGATATTTTACAGATTCAGTTTTTACCAGGTATAGTTAACTGTGTTGATCGAACGTTGTATCAAGCAAGCTACTGACTTTTCCATGCATGGATCCTATAAAAGGGATGACACACAGATGTGTCTTCATAGTGTCTCTTGAGGACAACCAAAATGAAGGGCCTATACTGCAGGAACAAATGCTCTTTGGATATTAATGAATGAGCTTCCTAGAGAAAGTAAGATCTTCCAAATCACTAATGGTAGTACTAGGTAACAAAGAAGGTAGAAGGGAATATAAAGGAGAGGGTCTCTTTCCTTCTTTGGGGAAATTTTGAAATTTTTATTCCATTAACTGCTGGAAAAGAGGTATGTATGTATCAGTGTGTGTGTGTTAACTATTCATAGGCAAAAAAGTAGAAGTATAGGTTCACCAAAACCTCAGCAATGATATGTCCTGGTAGTTTCTGCTTTCCAAAACTATTTCCTTTACAATGTTATGATGTGTCAAGTAGTTTCTCATTAAAGATCAATTCAATTATAAAAGTAATAATTGGAGGTTTGGGGGGAGGTCAATAAGGTGGAGGAGAAAACTCAAATGTTTAAACTGTAGTGTTTTATTTCTATGTAATCTCATCAGGGTTTCACAACCAAAAAGAAATTCAGGCAAAGATCATCATAGGGTATAATTATAAGGAGAAAGTAAAGAAAACCCAAAGATTTTTTTTTTTAATGATGGAAATAGGTATCTGCTGTATTCTAGCAAAGTATAACATAATTCACTAATAGCTCTTCTTTCTCAAAGCCAAGAGATAACAATACTGGATAAGTCAGCTATTTCTTGCTGGTTAGCAACTACTCAACTTTCGCCCAGAGGCACAGGGAGATGCATGCTGCTCACATTCTCAGCCTAGGAGGTGGCCCTTTTGATACAGACACATACGTATACTCCTCTGTGCAACTACATTGTTGTGTTAAATATCAGGAGGGGAGCAGACGTCCTATGCTAGCAATGGTGAGTTGGAAGTGAAAAGATCTTTCCTTTTTTCCTATCCAAGAAGAATTCCTCTGACCTCTCATTCTCCTTTCCAAAGCTAACCTTTCACTTTGTGATCCAGATGGTTTCCTACTGACCACCAACTATCCCACCACTCACACACAGACCATCTATCCCCATCAGCTGTCCTTCCTCTCCTCTTTCCTCAACCTCTCCCCAGGTCCTTTGCCAACAGAGTCTATCTCTACCTTTGACTTTTCTTCCCACTTAAGCTTCTTGCCTATCTCATTCATCTTTATCATGGATCTACTCTATCATGGAAACAAGAGTTGTTTATATTGACTCTGTTTTCTGGACACATATTCTCTTGATTCCCTTGTAATTTGGCTTCTGGCTTTAGTATGGATGGAATTCAACCTATTCTGATTAGTAATTTCTCCTTAGGATCACCAATGACCTTAGAATAGTGAAACTGAACATGTTACTTTCACTCCTCTATCTATTTGATCTTTCTTTACTATTTAATTTACTCTCCATGGGTAGGCTTAAATTTTCACATTTTTACATCTGCTTCCATAATTTCAACTCTCACATATAGTAATGACAGTTCTGACTGTATCTCTTTCCTTAGCTTAATATGATCTCTACCTGTATATTCCCACACTCTTCAAGATCATTATCTTCAAAACTAAACTCATTACAAAGATAATATCGAACATAGTAGAGTAACTCTGGAAACAAAAATAAAACAAAAACTGAATTTATCATTATTACTAATATTCAACTTTGTTTTAAAAAGTCCAGCCAAAGCAATAACATAAGAAAAATAATTAGGAGGTATGTATATTGATAAGGAAGAGGCAAAAGTATCATTATTTATCATAATTGTCCATCTGATAACTTGAAAGAATCAACTAGAAACTGTAAAAATTAAACCTGTTTGACAAGGTGGCAAATTGTAAAATTCAACTAATTAAAAAAGCCTAATAGCTTTCCTATATATTAGCAACACCAGTTAAATAAAAAAAAAATGGTAACATTCTATTCATTATAAGAATTAGAAACAATTCTAATTCTAAAAACAATTGCATATTTTTACCTATGTGGTAAAAACTGTAATATTTTACAGTGGAACATAAAGGAAGGTTTAGATATAGAGTAAAAGTCACATTTGTACCTATATAGAAATTTATCTAGTTGTAAAGCAATCAACTTCATCTGAAGCTAATCTATAACTTTTATATAATTACAATAAAAATTCCTAGGTTTTTTTAGGATTCATTTAATGAGAGTATTCTAAAGCTCAACTGAAAAACTAAAAACAGGTTAGCTAGAAATTTGGTGGAAATAAAATGATAAAGAAGATTGTCCTAGACCAGCGGTTCGCAACCTGTGGGTTGTGACCCACAGGAATTGTAATAAAGGGCCGTGGCATTAGGAAGGGTGAGAACCACTATCCTAGACAGTATTAAAATGAATCAAGTTGCAGTAATGAAAACAATAAATTTCTGGTTTAGAAATACTCAAATCATTGGGAAAAAACTATTAAATAAAGAAATATACTTGAACATATGTAAGAATTTGTATAATTTATTGTGGCATTTCAAATCAATAGCAAAAGTAGCCAATATCAGACAAGATCAGGCACATTCAGGGTGGTGTGGCCATAGAAAAAAGTAGCCAATATCAAATAAATAACATGGGGATGGGGGACAAGGGAGGGAAAAAAGCCATATGTGGTAAATGTTAAATCTCAATTGTAAGGGAATGAGTGTCCACTATGTTGTTCCTTTGAATGTTTAAAATATATCACTATTTAGAATTAAAAACTAGAGGATTCCATCAAGAGATTTACAGATAAGCTTAAGAAAGAAAGCTTACACATTAAAAAACACTACACAAACAAACTGAAAACTTTTGCATATGGAGGACAAAGTCTGTGACATACAAAAAGTACTTAAAAATAGTATGAAATGGTGAATACCCCATTAGGAAAAAAAGAAAAGAATTAGTTTAATTTGGTAAAAGCATGTTACTAAAAGACTCAAAACCCCAAAATCATTTTCAACTTCTCTGGCAAACAAAAACCTGAAAATAAACCAATCATATGTCATTTTTGTCTGTCAAATTCATAAACATTTTTTGAAAGCTAAGAATACCCACTGTCAGGTAGGACATAGGGAAAAAGACATTCTTATATGCCTGTATTATAAGTATAAACTTATATACTACACCCCGAGGGCACTGTAGCAATATCCTTCAAGAATCATGGAATGATCTCACCCATAAGAGAATTTTACTCCATGGGAACAATCATGAGTGTAAGGTAAAGATTTATACAACAGGGTGCTCAATAACAGTTTGGTTTTAATTATTCTCAAACTGGAAATCAATAGAGGATTGATTTGATTTCAGGTAGGTAACTGATTCAACTTCATATGTTTATGAGAAGTGCATGGTCAGAACAGAATGGATTGTCAAGGAGTATGAATGGAATCAGACCAAGTAGGCATTGTACACTGCAAATATTTTATGTAACAAATCTGTTTTTACTTGTGACTTTTCCATATATAGAAATACGGTAAGAGAGAGAGAGAGAGGGAGATGGATGGATGGTATAAGTGTTTTCACTTATACTTTTACCCCAGGTCTCTAAATGACTTAAAATGAGTTCAAATGTGAACTCTTTGAAGCGTTCACGTTATCAAGGATGCAAATTAGCAGCTACTATATTTTACATGTAGTTTGCCTTTAAATAAACAGTTGTTAAACAAATTAATAAACCTCTCTTATCGCACCCGTTACATGGTGTTTTAGCTATTTAAATGCCTGTGTTTCTCACTAGACTGTTCTTTGGGAGCAGAATCATTCACTCATCTCTACATCCTCATCAGAAAGCACGGTGCCAGATACATAAAAGGTATTTAACAAATATTTGTTGAATGAATGGATGCTTAAAGAACTCTGCTTCTTTCTCCTAAAATGAATTCTGCATATCTATGTTCCGAAATACTAGCCTAAAATTTATGTTGTCTGAAAGCAGGTCTTCAGCTAGGTCTCTAACTTTGGGAAGCTCTGTGGCTTCAATTGGGACCAACTGAAAAGAGGAGAAAGCAAAGAGCAAACAAGGGAAGAGTTACATATTAGTGATTTGTTGCACGTCTAGGCAGAGGAGTAGGTAAGCTTGTGGTCTGACTAATAGAAGCAATGCAGAAAAAAATATCATAGAAGGGTACCTTGCAGTAGATGGAAGGGGAACATTATTTTACTTCTCCTATTCTTTCTATTCCTGCTCCTAGGATTCTTCCTTAGAACATTTATTCTTATTTTTTTTTAAACTCTTTTTACTTTTTTTTTTTTTTTTTTTGGCCAGGGCTGGGTTTGAACCCACCACCTCCGGCATATGGGGCCGGGGCCCTTACTCCTTTGAGCCACAGGCACCGCCCCTTCCTTAGAACCTTTATTAACAGCCTAACCTACTCTATCGTGGCATCCGCTGTGCTCTGGTTCTAGCTAAATCTGCAAGTGGCAGCAACCCTGCTCAGATATATTATAGTGGAGTATATATTTTCTTTTTGATTTTTTGTTCATTGTTGTTTATGCAAGAAAATCCACTATTATGTTTTGGAGAAGATAAACCCATTTGTCCACAAACAGAAAATTCCAAACCAAGAATCTCTAAACCATGGGTTTACAAGCCGCCCCCTGGGGCTCGGCAGTCATTGAACAGTTCTTTGTCGGCATGCTCTTGGGAACACAGGGGTTTTAATCATATCCTTTCATGAAAGTTAATATTGAAACAGAAACATGCCACCTTACTGGGTTGCGTTTAGAGTCAGTGGCAAGGGCAGAATGAGAAATGAGGATTTTTCTGTTTCTTTAAAGCAAGAGTTTCCCTGTACAAACCCAAGGGCATGAAGGCACGTGTGAAAGCAAAGCCTCCCAGACTTCCAGTCAAACGTGGTAGAGAGAACATATGTTTATCTCTGCTTCCTCTTTGGGTACCTCCCAAGAAATGAGAGTAAAAAGGGGGGAACGAGGGAAATAATAATAATCAAAGAATAAAAAAGGTAGAAACTACAAAGAAAAGGAAAATGAGAGAGAAGGCAGTAATGGGTGAGCTAGGTCAATCAAGTTTTGGAAGAAAGAAAGGCATGAAAAGAATGAGAACAGCCTTAACAGAAAAGATAAAAATTAAGATAAGTTTCTTCAGAGTGGCAAGAAGAAAGGTGATTTTTCTTGCAGGAACAAAAAAGAGTTAAAAATCAGAGGATTGGTTAAAATGTTGTGAAATGGGGCAGTTAGAGCTCCAGGTTCCCTCTCCTATCCCTCAAAGCTAGGTGACAACTCTTGCTTTAGTGGGAAGAGCTCTAGACTTGGAGATTCTGGGTTCTGAAGTTTAACAGGAACATTAAGTTTGCAAACTGAAGAGGGCCTCCCCCAGGCAAGAGCTATAAAGAGGCTTCTCTAGAGAAAGTGAACAGCACCCCAAGAGAGAATTGCCATTGGGTGACGGGGAGTCCCCAGGGAAAAACTCTCCCTTTCCTGCCCTGTCCTGTCCCACAGTAGATAAACCTAAACCATCAACTTTTTAGTGCCTCACTCTTAGAGGCAGAAAGTCAAGTAACACAAGACATTGGGAGGGATTTGAAGGTCAAGGACTAAAACCAAAAAGAAAAAGAACTCACAGGAAACAGAAGCAATGCAGGGGACTAAAGAAAACCTTTAAACATAAGTAAAATCTCCAAACAAGAGACGTTGGTGTGACATCTATGAAACAGGAACAGAATGTGGTATACCTAGGAATAATCAAACAACTAGAATGCCACATTATCAGAATGTTAAAAAATCCAGTCAAACCATAGGAAGATAAAACTGAGGAACTTTCCCTGAAAGTAGAATGAAAAGGCACTAGAGGAGAAAAGGCAAAAAAACTAGAGATTGTATCCAGGTGAGTTCAAGATATAATTAACAAAAGTCTCTAAAATGAGAAAAAAGAAAAGAGAGGCAAATCAATTACCAAAGAATTATTTCAGGAACATTTCTAAAAATTATCATAAAAGGTGCAAAAACTTTAGATTAAAAGGTTCCAATCAGGTGCCTGGCTCAGTGAATGCAAACAGACCCATATATGAAGGCACATCTTGTAAAATTATTTTTTTTAAAAAAAAATTAGAAAATACAGAGAAGATTCTAGACATTTCCAGAAGCAACTGGAACCAGAATGGAATCCATCCTCTCAACAGCAACACTGGAAGCTCAAAGACAATGGGGTGGTACTTTCAACCATCTGAGGCAAAATGATTTTCAGATTAGAATGCTATACCCAAAGTATCTACCAAGTTTGAGGGTGGAATAAGGATACTTTCAGATCCTGTACGTTCTCAAAACATTTATCTCCCAAGACACATTTCCTGAGGAGGCTAACCAGCGAAATGTTCTATCAAAGTGAGAAAAGAAGCTGAGAAAGAAGAGGGTACAATCCAGGGAAAGTGGCCCAAAAAACTGGGGGAAAGAAACCAGAAACGAGAAAGAAGGAATGGTATTTGCAGGTGGCAACAGAAATTGTAGAACAAAGAGATGCGACCTTGAAGAAGACCCAGAAAGGAACCACCGGTGCTGGAGAACACTGATGTATTAGCTCCTTGGAAATGACCAGAAGGGAGGTTTTATCGGGAAGGTCTTGGAGTGTGTAGAAAGAAATCACTGAGAAAATTAAGCAAGTGAAAATAATGTTGTGTAGTAAAGGTAATATGACTTATAGAATCCTTTATCATACTCAGAGTACAGACAGAAACCTCAAGGCTGATTCAGGGAGGATGAGCAGAGGCGGTGGGGGGGGGTCCTCACCCACTAAAACAGAAGTCCCTAGATGATGTCTACAATGGACAAACTGAGCAGTAGCAGTATCTACAAGAGGGAGATAAGTGCAACTCTATAAACAGCAGAAGAGAAAGATAAAGGAACAGAAAACAGGTTCCTTTGGGGGCTAGGGTTAGGGCGGGAGGTGCATCAGAGAAGTGCTGTGTGTAATCATAAGCCTGGACTTTTCAGAAGGATAGGCACACGTTACTTAACAGAGAGAAAAATTAGTCAACAAACCGATGTCTATCTTTGCATATCTGCCTCTGCTAGATTCCCGGAGGCACATGAAGCATGTATAGACGGGTCTAGGCCAGGAAGGAGAGGGTTAGTGGGCATCCCCTTGAAAGCTCCCCTGCAGAGAATACTGAATCCCAGCAGCCATGTGACCCTTTCACCTAATTTGTTCCTCTTCAAGGCAGCTGCTTAGGAAGGAAAGGTGGTTCTTGAGCTCTGAGGACCTGAGGTCATGGGGAACTCAGGCTCATTTCACGTCTCTCGTGAAAGCAGCTGTGATTCCCAGTGAAACCTTTCCCTTCACGCTACCAGAGGGATCAGCAGACTGTTCCCACCCCGTGCTTGATTCTTTGCCTGCAGCTGCCCTGAGTCTTTGCAGAGATACTGAGAGAGCCTCTCCTCTGTTGCTCGGGTTTCCCACTCCCCATCCCCACACCTTCACGCTGCTAACTTCAGAGGGTCACCTTCCCTGCCATCTGGGATCCACACCCTCTCTCTTTTCACTTCTGCTGTATTAATATTCTTCAGGATCTCCATGAGAAGAATATACGGCCAGTGGTGGACATAGCCGTGCACAATCAATGCATATCCTCCCCTGTACCTAAAGCCATTCCGCAGCGTGTACGTTCAAAGACAAATACCTCTGCTCACATCCCCATGAACTATTTTCAGACGTACAGCAGAATAGAAAACAGCGTGTAAAATTGCAATACACACCCCATCAGTGAGCTCCTAAATGCATCAATATACGTATTATATCAATACCATATACATCCCGCCCTGTAACCTATATTAAGTGTAGAATGTACTTGCATGCTTCCCCGTGGGTGCCCTAGAATAGAACCGCCTCAACAGACGCTGTTTTTCCTTCCTGACAAACGGGCATGAAATAACAGGCTGACATCTGCCTCTGCAGGTCATTCAAGTCAGCCTGCTACACGTCAAAATTCAAACTGCTCCATCCATCAACAGCCGACCCAAAATTAACGTAGCTTGGAAACTCAGCGGCAAGACAGTAACAGCCCAATTCAAAGTCTGACCTTCGAGGAATGGCGGGGTACGATGGAAAATTATTTCATGCCCTGCACCAAAGCCAACAATAGAATTTGAAGAGATTTTCAGTTAAATTAATTTTAAAGAAAAATCCCCCAGTGGAGCTGTTTTAACTCTTAGGGTCACGTAAAAGGAGGCACTAAGTGTAGAGAATTGGCTATCTGAAGGCTCTCTGCCAGACCATCTTTTGCAAAAAAAACTAAGACAATATTTTAGGCAAAACAGCGTGAGGTCATTTGCACTGTAGCACATACTCAAAGCCTTTATTCGTGAGTCAGGAAACCGTTCAGAAATTTAGTGCCTACAGTATTTTTTGGAAATGGCTGGGAGTTAAAATTATCAATGAGATCAGCCCTTCAAGATTATAAATACAGATGAAGTCCTTTCTGGAGATCTATTTAAGGGTAATGACTTCCTTCGGCTCCATTGCAACAAAACTTATGCTGGGAGATTTTTATAACCAGTACCCAAAGTTGACCACCAACCTACCAATGAACCAGAGTCTGATGAATAAAGTCCTGTTCTATCTGTGGCTTTGGCTGTGAGGCAGAGCACAGTACACTACCATACACTTGTCGCCAACGACACTCTGGACGTCCATCAAGGTGAACTTCCCTTCCTCCCCCTGCTGAACACGGTTCCAAAAACTCCATCTAAAAAGTTGCCCTGTATTCGTTTCTTTCTAGTGGTTCCAATGTGTTCATTACCACGGGGCCAGGTTAAAGGTGAGGGGATGTTTCCCAAATCTGTTAACAGAATGCTCAGAGTCTCCCAAGGCCTCTTTCCCCACCACCTCTCTCCCTCACCTCTTTTCTCTTTAGCCCTTTGCTTAGTAACCAGCGTATATTCCCCCCTAAATAAAAGCTTTTGTGGTTCTCACTCCTGGAGTTGCACTCCACCCCCTTCCTTTGGCTGTTCACTGATGTACTTCTTGAAAGGATAACCCATATCATCTTCTTCCAAGTCTTCTGCTCCAAATCCTATTGCTACCTAGCTTTCATCCTTTCCATTACATCGAAAATCAGAATCTCCTACTTGCCAAATCCAATGGCCTGCTTCTAGACCTATGTTTCATAAATCTTTCCACAGGTCGGGCCATACTCCAAATCCATCCACCATATTATTTCTTAAAACTCATCCACAATAACATGGATATTTCTCTTTTTCTCTCTGATTCTTAACACAAGTGGTTCTGGGGTTCAGGTTTCATTCCCTTCTGTCCTCAGTTAAGGCATGACACTGCCACATGTGTTGGTGACGCCCCAGTCTTCCTTTCCTTGCTCTGAAGCTCCAGAGCATATTCTGACTCTCTCTCCTCTTTCTTCTCTCTCTCCACAGCTACTGTGAACTCAAGACGTCCCAGCCTGCGTCTCTCCTCCATTCACTAATCACTATGCATGAGAGGAAGTTAGTTCCCTACATAAGACACATCTTTTCACATTTCTATAACCACATTTGTCTTGAATGAGACAAACATATTTAAATTTTAACGCCACCATTTACAAGATTTGTATTATGAAATGTCATGTAAATGATCACAAAGACCAAAATTATTACTACCAATATGGAGATTAGATGTGTGAAAGTTTTTGTCTAGGATCTATCTTTTACCGATTTTTTTTTTAACTTAACAATCCCAGGCATGGCTCCTCTGACCATCTCTGCACATCACCCTGAACTCTTCCAAACAGTCAGAGACTCCCTCTTCTGTATGTTCCAGGGCACCTCACACAACACGTACATGCGTGTCTTACGAAAAAGCCACAATATATTCAATGTTATTCTTTAATAAATCCATAGGAGGCGCTGGCACTAAGGTCATCGAGACTTATTTGATGAAGAAATGACTGGACTGGTGATGCAATAGGATTGGATATCTGACTTCTTTGGTACGATAAACCAACTAGCCACAGTTTGGGGGAAGGAAAAAACGGGAATAGGATCTGCTGTTAAATTTGGCATAGTGCTTCATACTATGTATCTCATGGGACTATGATGCCGGATGCTAATCAAGCCACCCAGTATTACTGGGAAAGCTGGTGAACAGAAAGGATGTCATTTCTAACTGGTTAGTTTTTCATTAATAGTGAACAAAAAATATTTTCTTATTTTCTTGGGGATTCCAAATGTAACATGCAAATGAATCTGTAACTATATTTACTCTGAGCATTTATATCTTTTACCTACTTAGTACTCAATAATCACATGTTGATTGGAGGATAAATACATACATATGAGGGTAAACAACAAAGTCTGTGAACTCATCCTAGAAAAAGTGTTACGGACTTCATATCACTCTGGTCACCTCTGAAGTCCGTCCCTTGGCCATTTGGTGTCTGTATGGCAACAGTTCTGACGGCCATTTCAGAAAAGGAGTCCCAAAATTGTTCTTAAGGGTGGACTAGGTGCTGGCATCAGTGCACAGCTTCCCAAGGGGAAGGAATCACCACCTTGAAAGTGACTATAGTGATATTCAGCAGTGAGGAATGTAGGACTTTTTCTAGAATGAGTTCACAAACTTAATTGTCCCACCTCCTATGTCATGTTTTAACTTTTTCTTTTTCTGGCTTTTGTTTTTTAACAGATAGGGTTTTGCTGTATCACCAGGCTAGTCTCAAATACTTGACCTCAATGGGTCCTCCCACCTCAGCCTGCAGATCAGCAAGGACTATGGGTGTGAGCCACTGCACCCAGCTGTGTGTTAATATCTTCATAAAATAAATAACATAGTTAGCCTAACAAACACTTATTAGTAATACTCTGAGAACATTTACTTGAGAATTTTTAATATGGAAAAATTTAAAAAGCAAAAAAGCCATTGGATTTAATTCTTGACTTGTAAAAATAAATGTTTTTTTCCTGTCTCTGCCAGGTCCAACATTTTGGTCCCATGATTTTGTTTTTCCCTCTTCCAATCCTGCCAGTTTTGGAGGTAATAATAATTCCATAGGCTATACCTAAGCCTCTGTATAAGAAATTCTAACTTGTTCTTCTAAAGCTCCAAATTGATAATTTGATATGAATGTGAGGAAATAAGCATTCACATGTCTGAAAATTGATATGAGCTTTCTGGGGAAATTGTGAAATGCATTTCAAAAGATTAAAACAGTGGCCATACTTGCATTGAAATTCCACTCCTAAAATTTAATTCTAAAGAGATAAATGAACTAGTGGACAAATATATTCAGTGTATGAATATATTTACTACAACATGGCTTGTAGTAAAAAATGAAAAAGTTTGAACTCCCAAAAGTAGGTAATAGATTCAGGAAAAGTAGGATGTGTTTGTATGATGACATACTGTAATCAATGTATATTTACCAATATGTAAAAACCATCGCAAAATCAAAACTGATTAGAAATTAGACGATGAAGTTACCCACCTTATAACCTAAGAGATATGGCTATGGTGGTCTATAGATCAAAATTTTTATTTACATTATATTTTGTAGAATCTAATAAAGAATGAAAAATTAGGTAAATATTCAATTTAGAAAGCTAGAATTGTGGCGGGCACCTGTATTCCCAGCTACTTGGGAGGCTGAGGCAAGAGAATCACATCAGCCAAAGAGTTTGAGGTTGGTGTTAGCTGTGACGCCATGATATTCTACCAAGGACAAAGTGAGACTTTGTCTCAAAAAAAAAAAAAACAAAAAAAAAACAAAAAAAGCTAGAAAAAGATAGTAACAATAACTAAGAAAAATACACTAAATTTGCTAAACCAAATGAAAGGATCTATAAACTAGACAAATGTCTGCCAAAGAAGAAAAATAATTAATATTAGAAAACAGAAAAGGGGGATGGAGCTGGAGAATGTTCTTCTGAGCAAAGTATCACAAGAATGGAGGAAAAAATATCCAATGTACACACCCCTATTATGAAACTAATTTAAA
>NW_003852442.1:12341260-12358544 GCF_000181295.1 Otolemur garnettii
GTGTTGACCAGTTGATGGAAGTATTTCAGATTGCATGTGAAAACCCCACACTGTACCCCAGAAGTGCATTAATGTACATAGTTACCGTTCAATAAAAAAAAAAGAAAAAAAAAAAAAGAAAATAGAAAAGGACATATCTACACATATGCAGGGGCCAAAATGAGATGATACTTATAAGATATTTGAAAGCAGATACCCATGTAATTGTATGCTGACAAATTTCAAAACCTAAGTGAAATAATGATATTCTAAGAAATTACATAAATTTTTAAATTGTCCCAAAAAGAAATTAAACAAAACTCTGAGTAGACAATAACCATATGAGAAATTGAAGAAGTTGTAGAAGATTTATACCTCCAAGTGCCTCAAGCTCAGCCAGTTTTATAACTGAGCTAATCCCAGGGGGATCATATAGTTTATCATCCAAACTGGAACACTCTAGAGAGTGAAAGACAGGGTTATTCGTAATTAAGCTGAGATAACATGAGAAACAAGAGGTGCTTCAGGCAAATCAGGATAAACAGCTACACAACTTTCAGAGAATAAAGAATTCTAAAGTTATGGAAACTGCATCACAGTTCAGAAGAATAGTAATAATTCTCCAATTGAGAATTAAGAAAAGAAGCAAAAAAAAAAAACAATCAAAAAGGAAGAAAACTCTACATCTACTGATACGTGTTTGAAAGTCAATGTGTATATTATACAATCCCCTAAATGTCACTTACAAATCAATAAGAAATGCACAACTCAACTGAAAAACGGTCAAAAGATACAAAATCAGTCTACAGAAAATAAATACAAATGAACCATAAACATATGAAAAATACATTCAAAGCCATAAGTAATGACTAGCACTTACAGAAAAACAATGTAGTATGTGGCTCATTACTAAAGTTCTGAGGTACATAAAAATCAAGGAATGTAAAATCTATGTGCAGGAGGATTGATGCCCTCCCAACAAGACAGATAAGCTGAGCAAGTTGAAATTTATAGGGGTGAATCAGAAAGAATGCTGTTGGTTCTGGTTTTTAGAAATGGAATGGACCATAATCTAGTCTGTCTCAAAATTTTCAAAGTGACCCATGTTATTTTAACCCACATGATTGAAAAAAAGGTTAGTATTAAATATCAAGGCTCGGCGCCTGTGGCTCAAGCGGCTAAGGTGCCAGCCACATACACCTGAGGTGGCGGGTTCGAATCCCCAGCCCGGGCCCGCCAAACAACAATGATGGCTGCAACCAAAAAAAAAAAAATGGCCAGGCATTGTGGCGGGCGCCTGTGGTCCCAGCTACTTGGGAGGCTGAGGCAGGAGACTCGCTTGAGCCCAGGAGTTGGAGGTTGCTGTGAGCGTGATGCCATGGCACTCTACCCAGGGGGATAGCTTGAGGCTCCGTCTCAAAAAAATAAATAAATAAATAATTAAATATCAAAAAGGATGGTCTTTCATACACTTTTGGTGAGAATGTAAATTGGTGCTCCTTTTTGAAAATAATCTGGCAACTGCTTTCTCAAAATTTTAAATATTCGTATGCTCTGAGAAAATATTTCCCCTGCTAGGAATCTATACTATAGAAATACTAGATTGACTACACAAGGGTCTATGTGTGAGGGTGACTGTATTGTTCTAATTGCAACAAGTAACTTAGAACAACATAAACTATTAAATTTTTAAGGTTTGGAAAGATTAAATGATTTGTCCAATATCCTCATGAACTAGGTTTTAGAGGACTAGAAAAAGTTGTATATAAGCGACAGTTTTATAAACTGTAGAAGAGTTCCCTAATATAAAATGAGAATACCATAGTTAGACTTGCCCCATGTTCTGGAGTTCCCTTCCTTAGAAATACACTAACTTCTTCACACCAATTTTCTTTTGCCCTTCAAAATCACTTCCACCTTTAGGATAGATAACTTTTCCCTTTAACGTTTTCTGATTTTCAAGTGTTTAATGGAAAAAAAGTTAAATTTTCCTGGGCCTTTAAGTGCTATGTTAAAAAGTTCCCTTGATGCAAATATCTTTACATTTTGATATTATGGTTATCATTTTCAATGTTATATGCTTTGAGATAACTACTATACTCAGAAGAAAAAGATCAACAGGAACAAAATATCGTAATAGCCTTAACCACATGGGACAATACTTTTCATGTTAACCATCATAACTATCTCTGCTTCAGAGAGAACAAGTGTTCTTTCTGTACAATGATGTTCCGCAGGTAAGTAATGATTTACTGTGTAATATTAGAAAATAACTGGGAAAGTAAGTCATATTATATATTTTATTTTTCCTACATGAAGCTTGTAATATCTTAGAAAATATTTCTGGCCTGGCTTCCTGTGGGTTTCTGGTTTTGGTCTCAATCTATATTGTTCCCTACCCAACATGTAATCATCATTAAGGCACATGATACAATGCAGCCCAAACCTAGCTATAAAACAGCATGCCTGGCATGATCCCCTTTTAGAATATAAATGTAAATATAGAGTGTACATAGACACATAAAGAGTTTAGAAGGATTTTCAAGTGATTGTCTTTGGGTATGATTATAGATATTCTCTATTTGCTTGGTTTTGCTCATTTAGATAATATATTCTGGTTTTCTGTAATAAATATGTATGAGTTCTATGTTAAAAAAATTTCAATAAATTTGTTTGTATTCTACCTGTGGACATTAATGTTTACTCACAGAGAGTATGGGCCAGTGAATCCAGGGCATTTCTTAGCCAATTAGATTCTTTAGAACATTTTTGGAACATAAATAACCTTTCCTAATGGTCTGTACTCAAAGTTTTGTGGCCAGAGAGATAGCTGAGCAAGCCCTAGGAAAATCAGCCCATGCCTGGTGGGACTCTGTGTAGTAATAATTCATAAGAATCCAAAGGCCAAAGGAGAGAAGTAAAATCAAAAGGGCAGTTAGAATAATTTGGAACCTGACAAGAAGAAATAAAGGTATGATGGAAAGTACAAGTATAGTTTAGACAGATGTGGGTTTGAGCAGCAGTTTTAGCACTCAAAAAAGTTGAGTGATGATATAAAACTTATTTATCTGTGTTTCCAGTTACTCTTATTTAGAATAAGAAAAACAATAGTGACCATACCTTATGAGGACTATGATTCCTACAAAGTTGGAGTCAGGATCTTAAAATGGCACGCTCTAATCATGCAGCTTTTGTCATTGGCTCTGGATTTTCTACCAAGGGTCTGTTATTTATTTTCTACCAGGGTCTGTTATTTATGACCTGAATAGTGGTCAAATAAGAGCCTTTTAAGTAGCTTCTTAAGATTATCAAAGATCTGAAAAGGTAGTAAAAACTTTAGTTCAAAATATCACAGAAAGCAGAAACTCAAAGTAGGGAACAGAACATTAAAGTTTCTTTTGCCCTAAGGGCATTTTCTCTAAATTAAATTGGATTCCCAAAGGCTAATACCATCAGAATAAGAGTAAGCCAGAAGTCAACACACCCAGACCTCCTTCACCTTCACCTCAGGGGACTGAATTAAAGTTGCCTAGTCACGAAGCAGAAAATAGAGAAAAAAATGACAGTAAAAAAAAAGCTATCCTTACTCAGATTTGTACACTAAATCCACATTAACTAAGTTAAAAAAAGAAACAAACCTACACCTAAGAATTCAAGTTAGAGTGGTCTTAAAGGTAATTCTCCATGGAGGGAACCACCTTTATTCTAGGTCTAAAATAATACCTGAAAATAATTATTTTCAAGGACAATAAATAGGTCAGAATTTTAAAAATTTTCAAGTATGTGGGCCAGATGTGGTGGTTCATCCCTGTAATCCTAGCACCCTAGAAGGCCAAGGTGGGTGGATTGCCTGAGCTCAGAAGTTTGAGACCAGCCTGAACAAGAGCAATAATGAGACCCTGTTTCTAAAAATAGCTAGGTGTTGTGGTGGGTGACTGTAGTCCCAGCTAATAGAGAACCTGAGGCATGAAGATCACTTGATCCCAAGAGTTAGAGGTTGCTGTGAGCTGTGACACCACAGAACTCTACCCTGAAGCAACAGAGTGAGACTCTGTCTCAAAAATAAATAAATATTTCAAGTATGTGTGGGAAAAAAAAAGAATAAATGACCAAAAATAGACCTTTACATTGAAATTTTTAGGCACAGATTATAAGACACCTATGCTTACTAAGGTATTCAATTTAAAGAAATAAAACCTAACCTTAAAAATATGTACAAAGCACTATAAATATATGTCCTAATAGATTTGATAAAGTACAAAACAGAATTACTAGAAATAATAACAAAATAAATCAAAAGCACAATAGGTGAACATACTAACAGATTAAAAACAGCTGAAGAGAAAATGGGAGTAAATGGGAACATAGGCGATATGAAATTTGCTGAACTGTAGCACAAAAAGAAAAAAAAGGAAAAGTACAGAAGTTAAGAGTCATGGGATAATATAGTGAAAAAACCTAATATATTTGATAGAAGTTTGAGAAAGAAAACTGAGGGAATGGTCAACAAGTATTTGAAGAAAAAATGACAAAGACTTTTCTAGAAAGTGATGAAAGAAAACTATATCCACAGTTTCAAGAAGCTGGTCAGATGCAAACAGTATTAAATGCAAAAGGAAGAAAGCCATACACACTTAGAAACATCACAGTAATACCAAAGAAAATGGATGCAGTCTTAAGAGCAGTTATAAAATATTTAAAAAGACAAATTGCATTCCAAGTCACAATAATTAGATGGACAGCTGACATCTGGATAGCAACACTGGAAGCCAAAAGATAATAGAATGATACCTTAAGTGTGGTGCATGAAAACACTTGTGAAACTAGAATTCCACATCCAAAGAAAGTATTTTTTTAAGAGTGTTTTAGATACCCTAGGACAGGATGCAACCCCACTGAGAATTTGGTCTGCATGTTGAGACTCATGATGCCATACATACACCAAGAGTATATGACCAGGTTTATTACTTACTTACTTGAATCTCTATGGAGAGAATGGGGAAGGCTTCTCAAGATGTTCCAAAATGGCTTTTAAGAACAAGGAAAGGGGTTTGGCTTAGGGGGTTTCCTTGGTAAGGAGACAGACACTGGGTGAGGGCTCTCACATGTGGGCAGGAGCTTGTGTGGTTTGAATCTACGGCCACTGTCAAGGAAAAGAGCACCTTGGCTTTCTTATCAGCTTAACCAAATGTGGACCATAGGAGAAAAAGATAAGATAAGGCTTAAAAGCCGTCGTCAGTCAAAAATCGAAACATGGAGTCATGCTCTTTATTACAAAGGGAGATAGGGGAAGAAAGACACTTTTTAAACAAATAAAAATTATGAGCAATTGCCACTGGAATGTTCTTGCTAAAAGAAATAATAATCCAAGAGAATACAAAAGTAATTCCAGGTAGAAGTTCCGAGATATAAGAAAAAGTATTAGAAACGGCTGAATAAGTGGATTCACTTAAACAAACATTGAAACAACATTAATGACAATTTTTTAAAAGATACAAAACACATTCATGACAAAATCATGTAAGGTTGAAAGTTTGGATGAAGAAATTCAAGTGTTAAAAGTCTGGAGAAAATGTAAATGTATTGACTAGCTTTAGATTTTGATAAGCATACACACTGCAATTTCTAGGAAAGATCAACAAAAGAAGAGAAATAGTGCATTATTTTGAAACCTATACAAGAAATAAGAATACTTACGAAAAATAATCCAAAAGCTACTGAGAAAAGAGAAAAATAAGCATATAACTAGGAAGACAAAAAATACAAAATATTTTGCCAAATTGAAACACAAATTTAATACTGATCATATTAAATGTACATGGAAATGAGCCCGGCAGTCTCAATTACAAAACAAATGGTGTCAGACTGGATAAAAACAAATTAATTCATGTGATATTTCTAAGAGACATATTTATAAAATAAAGACATAAAAGATTGATGCTAACAAGACAGAAAAAGAACATGGATATATCAACCAAAATAAAAATGGTCTAGGTATATTAAAAATATATATATATGGTTTTTTTTTCCTTTTGATACAAAGTCTTACTCTATTGTCCAGGCTCGTGTGCCACAGTATCAGCCTTGCTCGTAGCAACCTCAAATTCTTGGGTTTAAGTGATCCTCCTTCCTCAGCCTCCCAACTTGCTGGTACTACAGGCAGACACCATGATGCCCGACTAATTTTTCTATTATTTTAGTAGAGATAAGTGTCTTGCTCTTGCTCAAGTTGGTCTTGAATTCCTGAGCTCAAGCAATCCATCTGCCTCAGCCTCCCAGAGTGCTAGGATTACAAGTGTGAGGCACTACACCTGGCCTATAAGAAAAACATTTTAAAACACAAAGCACTGATAAGGAATTTCATTTTATGATGATACACATTTACTTTATATTTGTCTTGCTAATTACTAAATGAATGGAAAAATGAACTAGAATAAAAAGACTTAAATAACATTATTAACAAATGTGACCTAAAAACTGACATGGAATACCATGTTGAACAACTGTGTAACACAATCTTTGTCTAAGCACACGTGGAGCTTTGGTAAAAATTCATCATATGCTGATCCATAAAGCAAGTCTCAAAAAAGTTCTAAGAACTGAAATGATACAGAGCATTGTCTCTGATCAGACTTACAACTAGAAACCATTAAACAAAAATAAAACCAGAAAATGCCCGATAAGCTTCAAAGTTAGAGAAGTATAGCTCAAGACAACCATGGTTCGGGAAGAATTCTAATGGAAACCATACAACTTTTAGAAACTCCTGAGAATACAATGTGCTACAATATTAGCTTCTGGGATAAAGCTAAAGAAGTGTACTTTTATTAGCAAATATTTAGAAAGTTATAAAATTAAGAATTATCTATTTCTAAGCTGTATAAAAATACCAAAACGAAAAAGAGTGAAAGCGGAAGGAAGAAAATGATAGACATAGAAACTGGATTTAGTAAAATAGGATCAATATAGACCAAAAAAGTTGGTGCTATGAAAAGAATAAAATTGTAAAATGTTTGGTGGTATGTATAAAGGAAAAAGTTAAATTCAAAGAATTTAGCTAAAAAAGTCAATATAAAAAACTAGAGAAGAAGATTTAACAAAATTGGATTGATAAGTCAGTTAAACAACTATGGAGATAATTAAAACAGTATTCAAAAATTTCCCACAAATAAAAGTTTAGGCCCAGGTAGTTTTGCCAGTAAGTTCTAGTATACATTCAAGAATGAAACAAAAAGAAAACAATCTTATAAAAGCTAACCCTCTAAATAGAAAAAAACAGAACTCCTGCCCAATTCTTTTTCTGAGGCCAATTTTACCTGGATTCTAACACTTAAGAATGAAAATACACATGAGAAAAATTATAGGTCAGTATCACTCAAAACCACAAATATAATAGTTCTAAAACAAAGTTCCAAACAATCTGTGCAGTATGAAAATAAATACTACATCATGATTAGTATGATTATATACAAGGAATGTAAGGTAAATTTCATATCAGTGAATAGTTAATGTATTTTATTGCATTGATCCGTTAAAGGAAAAAACATAATCATTTCAATAATACGCAAAAAATTGGATAAAAATTGAACAACCCATCTATGTTAGAAAATATATCTCAGCAACAGAGGAGGTGAAAGAGTTTTTTTAAAACAATCAGATATAGATTATCTACCTCCCTGACTGCAGCAACCATCACATTTAATGTTGAAGTACTAAATACCTCTACCCCAGAATGAGAAAAAAGAAGAGATATTTGTTATCGTTCCTACTCAGCATTGTGCAAGGGGTACAGCCAGATACCAACGCAAACGAAAAGAACTAAAACACATAAGAATTCAAAAGAAAGAAACTAAACTGTCATCTTCTCTATGCTTTTCTAATTGTACATGTAGGAAATCCAAAATAATCTATTGACAACTTATTAGGAGACTTGGCCAAGTCTTTTGATGCAAAAATGATACATTAAAAAATGAATTGCACTTCTCTATATCAGCAACAGAAAGTTAGAACATAAAATGAAAAGATTAACTAGTCATAATAATATCAAACACATTGAATAAATAAGAACAAGTCTAACAAAGTCTCTTTCAAAATCAAATACATGAGAATACGATTACATGAATAATCCAGTGATGCAAATATGTAGCAAAAAACACAAACTGATATCATCACCAACAAATTGGCTAAAATCAAAAAGTCTGATATTACCAAGTGTTGAGGAAGCTGGTGAGTGATGAGAATTGTAAACATTCCTAGGGAGAGTGTAAAATGAAAACACCATTTTGAAAACCCATCTGACATGTATTAGCAAGTTGAAGGCATCATGTTCAGAGATCCTCACCTCTGTTGCTAGTTATATCCACTCTAGAGAAATTCTTGTATTTGTGCACAAAAATACAAGGGTTGTCTAGAAAGTATCCAGCCACGTACTATGAAAAATAGTATTCACAATGGCTGGGGTATTTACCGGAGAGCCCTTGAGTATTTGTGAGAATATTTATGGAAGCATTTTTGTAATATTCCAGACAACCCACGTGTCTGTTAAGGATAAAATAGATAAGTATCTTTTATTGTAATCATATAATGCAATCATATAATATAATGATGAAAACAAAAGAGCTGGAGCTATACAATCACTTAAATCAGCAGGTGGAAAGCTACGGACCGAAATTTGACCTGTTTTTGTAAATAAAGTTTTATTAGAAGACAGCCACACTTATTCATGTACATATCATTTGTGGACGCTTTCAAGTCACAACAGCAGGACTGAGTAGTTGGAACAGAAATCCTATGGCAGCAAACCCCAAATTTTTTACTATGCGGCTTTTGATAGAATAAGATGTTGACCCTTATGAGTTTTGCAAGTATGCCTGGCTCACAATGAAAATTTTGAGAAAGAAAGTTATGGCCCGTGGTTTCACTTCCAAGAAACACAGTCAACAGTGTCCTTTCTGATTCACCTGTGCCAAGTTTCAACCTGCCTTGGCTTACTGGTGTTGCTGGGAGGGCTCCCTTTGTTTCTGTTCAAGCGGATTTTATGGTCCTGGATTTTTGTGCATCTCAAAACTTCCATAGTGACCCTTGTAATGTTGACCAAAAGAAACACATAGCAAGGAATATATACCAAATTATTCCAATTCCACAAAGACTCTGGCAAAACTGACCTACATTGCTTATACCACATTGCATACATGCGTGGTAAAATTTCATAGCAATACAAGGAAATTATCTCAAAAGATGGGATAGGGGATATTTCTGGAGATGATAGGGGGTTGGAATAGGACAGAGAAATCAAGGAAACTTTTGAGGAACTACCAATGACCTCTTCCTTACACTGGGTGGGAGGAAACACCCAGGATTTTGATTAAGCCAATGAATTGAATGCTTGCGTCTGTCTGTATACGTGTGTCTTATATGGTTTTCCAAACGTGTGCTAACTTTTACTCTAAAAAAGTACTACTTCCATTATCTAGTTTATCGATTTTAAAGCAAAATTTAAAGTAAAACGTTTGAACTATATTTAAATGCAAAAGACTTAGTTCTATATACATTTTTAAAAATAACAATTGACTCCAGCTCTGATTACCTTTTTCTCATTCTTTCTAAATTTCAAACATGATTTATAACAAACGTTAAAAAACAGTCAAGGTAAAGAAATTATCTGTAGAGGTTCAGTCACAAAATAAGCTATTTCTGTTATAATAGAACTGCAGGTCTTGGGAGAGAATGCTAATAATATTCATAACATATTAGCTAGAGTGTTAACCCAGAAAATTTCATTCTAGCCAAAATATCTCTAAGTAAACAATAGTTTTCTTGTCAAAAGTAATCAGTTTTTCTCTTGCTTATTAGCATTTAGTATATTAATATACAAATACAAGTCTTAATTATTTTGTACCAGCTTTTTGAGATACATTTCATATACCATAGAATTCACCCGTTTAAAATGAACAGTTCAATGGATCAGAGTTATGTGATGATCACCATAATCAATTTTAGGGCATTTTATCATCTCCCAAAGAAACTTGGTATGTGTAGCCTTTAGTTACAATCCTCTCAACCCCCAATTTCATCTTTCTTCTAGCCCCAGACCACTACTAATCCACCTTAGTCTACACCTATTTGCCTACCCTCAACATTTAATATATACCGTGGACATAAAGTTCGTGTGCAATTTACTATATTAAACTATTTCGGACTGCACACCAACTTTATGGCCACACTCTACATGGACTTATATATTGGTATTTGGTGACTGGTTTCTTTCACTTAAAATAATGTTTTCAAGGGTGGCGCCTGTGGCTCATTGAGTAGGGCACCGGCCCTATGTCCCGAGGGTGACAGGTTCAAACCCAGCCCAAGTCGAACTGTAACAACAACAACAACAAAATAATGTTTTCAAGATTTACCCTTGTTGCGGCACATGTCAGTACCTCGTCCCTTTGTATGGCTGAATAGTATTCCATTGTAAGGATATATTTTGTTCCCGTATATTTTGTCCATTCATTGTCTGATGGACATTTGGGTTGTTTCCACCTTTTCACTGTTATGAACAATGATGCTATGAAGATGTGTACTAGTCTCTGTGTGAACACGTTTTCATTTCTCTTCCGTGTATGCTGGTGGATGGAATTAATCCTCATATTTTAAGAATTCACTTGGGTCTTACTACAACCAACTATAAGTCAGAAGACAAATGAAAATACTTCTTTCTTGTTTTTAGAGAGATTTCATGAAATAAATTTTTATTGCCTTTTCTAAAGCTAACTATCAGATCTCTGAGAAGTACACATGACTTTTACCGTGTTAATACACATACGATGTTACCATTAACATGACGTTTATTCTTTTGGCCAAGGCAACCAAGTTTTTTCAACTGGAACATATAAATTTCAGGTAATGCTAGTCCTTCAAATTCATGGGAAATTAAAAAACATGTATTTCTCACACTTGGAGAATTTTCCAGGTTAAGATGAAAATCCTTCTCATTTTATTTTTTTCTTTCTTACTGTGTTGCCCAGGCTAGAGTGCCATGGACTCAGCCTAGCTCAAAGCAACCTCAGGTTCAAGCCCAAGCAATCCAGGTTCAAGAGATACTCTTGCCTCAGTCTCCTGAGTAGCTGGGACTCCCAGAGCCCACCACAATGCCCAGCTAATTTTTCTACTTTTAGTAGAGATGGGGTCTCCCTTTTGCTCAGGCTGGTCTTGAACTCCTGAGCCCAAGGGATCCTTCTGCCTCGGCCTTCCAGAGTACTAGGGTTATAGGCCCAGCCTCAGTTTCTTTATTTAAAAATATTTTGACCTGTCATCCCAACTAAGTTCAAATACGTTTACCATTTTCAATGATACAAAATCTTTTGCAATTTAAAAAGATTTTTCGAGCAGCCTCAAACAAATCAACAATTTGAAAATTTAGCAAAATACTATATTAACTAAGATTTTTTAAAAAGTAGTATGTAAAACTATTTCTTCGTTCTAGATTTATCTATTTGCATCACAGTATAACAACCAAACCTTTGAATTTCAGTATTATAATTATGACTTAAAAAGTAAATGGTGAATTCATTATTTTCCGGAATTTTCCTTTCATTGGGTAGCACGAACTTTCCCCTCAAACCTGCAGAGATTCTAAGACAGATAATCCAAAGGAAATGTATGAATTTAGATCCTGCCTATTGCCTTCAACAATATGGATTTTATAACTGATAGACTTACGTTAAAAAAAAAATTAAAGTGAAAAAGAAAGCAACAATAATAAGCAAAACAGAGAAAAGAGAAAGGCTGGAAAGAAAAAGGAGATGAAGGGTTGAGGAGAGAGAACGAGAGAGAAGGAAAGAAAGGGGAAAAGGCAAAACAACAAAATCAAGGTCTGGTTGGATTTCGTAAATGAGGAGAAAATCTGTCCACATACATAGGATTCCCACAGCATGTACCCTGAGTGGATATGCAAGCAATGGGCAAAAACCCAGAAGGGTGAGACAGCAGAAATTAAAAAAAAAAAAAATCTGAGCATCGTATTAGGCCCTTCAGCCCTGATGACAGGTATTCACACACACTCCCCAACATCCCTGTGCCCCAAAATGCACATACGTGCAGCAACAACCTTGTCTGCTGGAGGACTCCGAGAAGGGAAGGACCCTGAAGCCGCTTCAAAGAAAATCAGCATCCTTCAGTCTAATTAAAACCTACTTTTATTTCATTTGTATGAGGGTGTCAGGTTCGATTAGAGGCCACATACAGTTTGGCTCTGAGAAGAATGGTGGCTTTCTTTCACGAAGAAAAACAGGGAAAAAGAGGTAATTCCTAAACATTATCATGGGTGGTTCCCAGGGCGGCAGGCCTACTCACAAGGTCTTAATGTCCCCGGGGAGGGGGATAAAGGCTCTGTTGTGAACTGCATGAAGGGATTCCAGGCTCCCCTGAAATAGAAGTACAGTATTCTTTAGTTAACTGGATACACAAATTCATTAGGCAAACAAAAAATGGCAAACTCTATCCTCCGTTCACAGTTCTGCGCCCCAGTGGGAGGAGGATGTAACTGAACTTGGCCGGTAGTATGTGTTTATCTGTGTACACCCATCTGGGTGTGTATCATGTGACGGCCTTCGTATTGCACACACAGCTCCAAAATACTTAATTCGAGTTTCCTTATTAGCAGCAAGTGGGTCTATTGAAGCTTAAGAAAGCCATTTAATAAAAATAGAGCCAGCCAAATGAACATGGATTGAAAAAAAATTTAGATTGATGGAGGTAAGTTGGTCACTGTAATTACGGAAGGTGTATCATTTCCTAAGCTCTCTTTGCATTAAGTGTATGCCATACATTTATCAGACATAATTAGCACTTTAGGTGACAATGATTTGATTTCTTTCCTTGTAATAAAAGCCCTCTGTGTTGGCATATACATTCAGAAGGGGAAATTGAACACTTGCTGTTTATTCCCCGGAGGCAAAAATTTAGGACAAATGAGGGGGTGTGTGTGGGGGGGGGGGGATGAAGAGGGTTTATAGAACAGCCCTTTGTGAATTTTGCAAACAGGAAAAGAAAATAGTTCAATAAAAGCTTTTAAGGATCACAGGCAAACGCATGCTTTTTGAAAGCAAAAGATATCTGTGGAACGTTTCCCTACTTTTCAAGTCAGCATTTAACTTTTCCTTTAGATGTGAACAAGCCCACACTAAATTGATTCACAGGCACAACCGCAAAACTGGACACGTCTAAATTACTGTGTAGGAACCAGGAAAACATTTGTGCTGCCTCCTCCAAGGGCACAGCAGAAGAAAACGGTTTTTAAAATGGTTTCAAATGCATATTGTACCTTTATGGCCACAATTAAGAATCATGTTAATCCACTCTTCTTTGGATTAAAGAAAGCAGATATATATCTGCTCTATAGCAGATATATATATGTATGTTAGGGAATTTTTTTTTATAAAGGGAGAAACTGAAATGCAAGTAGCTAATCTGTTATACATGGCTCATAAAGGATGCGGCGTCCTCTTGAAATCTACAGCCTCAACGACTAACACTATGAAAACTTAATGCTTTTGCACGTAAATCTTCTTAGAAAGCCATTTTCTTTTCTTCGTCATCAGAAACAAAATGTGACAGGGGGGTTGGTGGATTCCGTGGCAGAAATTCAACAGAAGTGAAGTCCCAGGTAACTGATGGTTAAAATAAACATTTCTCGAGTCGATCTAATGTTATTAGTTAATTCACCGCAAACCTTCCTACTCTCATGCTGAACTCCGTGGCCTTCTGCTTGATCCTGAGATTCGTTCTAGTATAATTCTGATTCACAGATAGATGAGGGTCTGTTGGGGCGGGGACCGATACACCAGCCACTGTTCCAATGACTCGAGAATCCTTACAACGTTACCGATGATCACACGACCAATGCTCAAAGCTCACATGTTTTCCTAAGGATCTTCATTTTATATTTTCTTAACCTTAGAGGGACCTTTTTCTGACCTAAATAAAAACAACTTTAAAGAAACAGTCCTGGTTTTTATGGACGCTACTAATGAAGAAATGTATTCACAAATAAAACAGAAACAACAAAAGCCTTTAAGAAATGAGTATGAACATACTTTGTCTATATTGTTAAAAAAAAAAAAAAAGGAAGTATCTACGTAGAGCTCTTCAGAGTTAACTCAGTATAAAAGCATGAAAGAAGTCCAACAGTTGGGTATATCAGACACTTTCTAAGGATAGATTTAAATAAAGGCTCTGTGAGACACTACGAATGGTTTCCAAAAAGAATTTCTCCTCCCCAAATTTTTACTTGAACCAGGCAGAGGTTAAGGCCGCCAACAAACAAAACAAGGACTATTTATATATTCTTCCTGATGGATGGACATGAGTTTGTTCTCTTTATTTCATTTAGAAACTCAAATGTAGTTTCTGCAGGTTTGCACCAGCAGCCAGGGTTTTTTTTGGCGGCAGGGGGGGGGCTGTTTTTGTCTGTTTCTATTTTTTTGTTGTTTATTTTTGTTTTGCTTTTGAGGATAGGCACTAGGGATCAAAAGATAAAAATAATAATAATAATAAAAAAACAGAATGAATCATGCTACCCGAGAACTCAGGGTAACCAGGCAAGTCTGATCTGGACAGAAGCCTGGGGCTGATGCACGATCTCTGATCACATATTATGTGAAGAGTCAGTCATAGCAAAACCCTAATACAACAAAGTGATACAATCACCTGTTACTCACAGAAATGTTTGTTAAAACCAATTAATTGCTAAACAAAATTACAATCAATTCTTTGTACTTTCTCAGGCCTTTCTTTTCGTTGTTGTTGGCTTTTTACATAAAATTTTACATCAATGACGTGAGATTCTTTTTCCCTTGCTCACGTGAAAATACTAAATTAAATATCCATGACTAACGATCATGCCATTTCTCCCCTTATTTCTCATTAGATGGCCAACTTTTGCCTTTACAAGACATAGGCACATACATGCATAACATCCACACGGAATGTCAGGAAGCTCTTTGGATTTTGTTCCTATATCCCCCTAGGATGATGTGGAAACCTTATGTCAAAAACCCTCACTTTAGAACAATAAATAAATAAACCAGCCACAGCCTTCCCGAGGCTGGCCAAGTCTAGCATAAGTAATTCAAGAGGCTGAGAGATGCCAGATAAATTTGATTACTATAAAAGATGGGAATATGTTTCTTTCCTTTGAGAATTCACAAAAAGGGGTCAAAAACAAAGCAACGCTGAAAGCGAACAATTTCATTTCGCCTGCAATTCAAGGCGAAAATTCAAAGGCAATTTTGCAGGAACATTTTATCACAATTTTATAGACCCTCATTTCCTGCACACATCACAATCTTTAATTTCTGAAAGAAGAAGGCAAGGAAAGGGGCAGGGGGCGGGGGAGAGGGGGTGCAGAGGCTGAGACCAACCGTGAGGGGCTTTTTTTGCTTCTTCTTTAAGATATAAATGCAGATATTTATAAAGCAGTGAGAGATTTGTAAATCTTTCTTCAAAGCTGAACCTACTGCTGGGATTGTGATTTGCTAAAAGCGGCTATAGGCATACTCCAAAACTCAGCAGGGCCATCTCTCCCCTTCCAAAAAAAAAATATAAAAAATAAAAAATAAAAGCAGTTAGGGTTGGGAGTGGGGCTGGGAAGAAGAAAGTCATTCAGATTAGTAATGTCGCCACAGACACAGAGTTTGAGAAAACAGTTTTTGTTTTATACCTTCCTGAATTATGTATTTTCCTTTCTAAAATACACAAGAAAATTTAAAACTCAATACCTTGCTTCCCATCTTCTGTCTAATTGACTTTCCTTGATGCTGCTTGGAAATGAAAGGTCATTTTTCAAAGCCAAACTGTTAGGTGGCCCTTCAGAAGGTCACAATTCCAAGATAAATACAACAGGCACCAATCTGAGGGTTCCTGGGTCACCTCCAGCCCCACCCTACAGGTCTTATCTGGTCACTTATACAGGTCACTGTCAACACAAAGATCTGGTTTCCAGTTCCAATCTTGTCAATAGCCTCATGCGTGATCTCAGAGGGAAGACACAAAGTCTCTCTCATTTCCTAGTGGGAATAATAAGTAAATGTCTTACTGGCTTCCCAAGATGGTAAGGATAACAGAAGGCAACAAGGATTGAAAGGTCTTTGCCAACATGTCAACATGTCCCCAAAGTCCAGAATGTGTCTGGGACAGAGAAGGTGCTTGTTAACAAAGGAATGAATGCATTTTAGAAAGTATAAGCCAGGAAAATCAGAGGAAAACTATAATAGTGGATATTAAAATGAAATCAAGGTGTATAATGCAAGGAACCTACTATCTCTGAGAGAGAACTGGCCTGACTTCAAGATACAGTAGGCATTTTTGTGTCACATTGGGGCACTTAACCTCTATTCCCTACAACCACCTCCTACCTCAATATCATGCGCTTAAAGACCTACATTCAATACTCAAAAAGCCAACCATCTTAGTGAGACTTCGGGGAACACTGGCCATTTACAGATGTGGCACAGTCATTTTAAATTGTTTTCAGAGAGAACAGAATATGAAATAATTTTACTTTTGGAGGCAAAGTGGTTTTTAAAAAAAGAAAAAGGGAAAAAAATGAGAAAAGGGAAATCCTTCTGCAAATTATTGTTTTCCAAACTGAACCAGACACTGCTGTCAACTAGAAGGGCAACGTAACTTTGCCTGACGGTATTGCTAACCTTTTTCTGCGTGTGTGGAACCCTTGTTTTCCGAGGGAAAATATCTAAGGATGGGCTGGCATTGTTAAGTGATGACCTAAGCTTCCATGAAGAAAAAAGTGGAGGAACTGGGCTTTAATAATTACACCAATATCTAATATAAAAATCTGCGATTGTTTAATTTTCAAAGTTAAAGGCTATATATACAACATAATGCCATAAACAGTATATATGTAAGTTCTAAGCAACATATTTATATTCTTTCTGAAAATTATGTTTCTATAAACATATTTATATTCTTTTAGAAACCTACCCTGATTGAATGATCACAATCAGTTTAAAAAAATCCATCAATATCCACAACCAGCCATGACCTCTATTGAAATTTGAAATCCTCTAGTATGTGCCATTTCACACTTCCCATCGTAAGAATCAACCATATTCATCTACCTCATCAAGAGATCATCAACAATATACCTAGTGACAATGGGTATCAATTAAAATGAGATGCCGCAAATTGAACCAAACATGTTTGAAGGAACATGTTACATCTCAACCTAAAGAAACAGTAAAATACACAATCAATGTACCAAAGAAGACATTTTAACAAAGCATTCAGATAC
>NW_003852442.1:12358596-12365623 GCF_000181295.1 Otolemur garnettii
AGTTATTTTATTTATTTGAAAATATACAATTTCCATAAGTATTATATTTATTTGAAAGTACAAATGTATAGTCAGGAACACAATCATGGCCCATTAAGGATGACAAGTGCCCTTCATTTATTAAACAAATATTTTCCCAATGCTGAAGATTTACTGAAGATTCTACTATGATGCATAAGGGAGCCACTGTTCCTGCCCGCACAGAGCTCATGGTCTAATGCAGGAGATGGGTAAGTACGTAATTAAATAGAGTGTGACAAATTCAATGAAAGGTGCCTTAACAGGTGCTTAGGGACCCCTGCAGAGATGATCTCTCAGATCATCATTGTGCTTTTGAGAAGAAAAAGTTGATGCCCAGAAAAAGAGCAGTGAGTTGCCTATGACAATATAGAGATTTTTCTAGCAAAGTGAAGATATAGAAGAGAGAGTGTGACCCAGGAAAAGGAACAAATTTCAAGATATCTGCTTTACTAGGATAATCCATTGTAGAAGATATGATATAAGTAATGCTTTAAACTAAATGTAAATAGAGAGCTAGATTAGAATCACTGAAGGCCAAATGATTTTTTTATCGTACAACACGACCAAGGTTGTGATCTTTCTTCAATAACCTTTAAGCAGCCTGAGTAGTAATTTAGAGATGGTGGGCTAAGGTGCTTAATCAGATCTGAAAAAGTAAATGTACAGATTGGTTTAAAGGATTCAAATCTCTACAACCTATAAAGCCAGTGAGATCCAGGTAGCAAAGAAGTTACATGGGATTCCATCATGTCCCAAGGGTTACCTACTCATGCACAAAATAGACAATTCTTCTAAAGCATGCTTCATTTACATTACAAAAAAATACCTGTGTTTCAAAGAGAGCTCTTACCATCAAATACAAGGTCTTTGGGCATCTCCACAGAAATTATAAGGGAATGTTAAAGATCCCTTCAAGGGATGATAGAACTTTATGGAAAAACCTCTTGAGATGGAGAAGATGCTATCATGTGAAGCCTTGAAGATTTTACTATAAGCCACAAATGTGAGGTCATTTTGTTGGGTCTATGAGCAACGACCGCTAGCCACATCTTTCACAGCCAGGCTTGTTAAAGCATAATTCACATGAAATGAAATCCACTTCTTTCAGCATATAGTTGTAAGAATTTTGTCAAATGCATAGCCGTGCCACCATCACGACAACCAAAACACCGAAAACTTCCATGACTCCCCCCAAATCCCTTTGTACCTTTAGTCAGCTTCTCTGCCCTGTCCCAGTATGTGGCAACCACTGATCTGTTCTCTCTACTTAGTTTGACCTTTTCTGGAAGGGAACATAACTGGTCTCAGCAGCATGAAGATTTTTGAGACTGGCTTTCTCAACTTAGCATAATGCCTTGAGATCTTATTGCAAGTATCAGTAGTTCACTGTCTTTTCCTGTGACTTATATTCCATTGAATGGATATACCACTATTCCTCCATTCACTAGCTGAAGGACATTTGGACATTTTCCACGTTTTGGCAATTATGAACAAGGCCACTATAAATGTTCACATATAGGTCTTTGCGCCAACTTAAGTTTTTATTTCTCTGGGGAAAATCCATAGGATTTTGACGGATCAGCTAAGACACATATGTTTAAATTCTTTTTTAAAACAGCTGTACTGTTTTCCAAAGCGTCTGTCCCATGTTGTATCCCACCAGCACCTATGACAGTTTAGTCTCTTATTTGCCATGAGAAGATAAACACTGCCGGGCAAGAATAAATTAAAGGTGTTCGAGACAATACTGGACCCTAATACTTGGGAATATCTTATGATATATTTAAAAGAAATATAGCAAGAAGAAGGATACTAAGCAGTGAAAGAAAGATTAACACTAAATTTAGTTCCATATAACACGGACTGAGCCCACATGTAATCTCAGGAATGATTCGTTAGGTGGGAATTTATTTTAGGAGCCATAAAACCTATTTCACTGAAGTTTTACCATCACGAAATGGCAGCCTTGCCTTGGCTTATATTACTATCTCCTCTTCCCCTGTCTTCTGCCCAAATTCCAGGTTTCCTGAAGACCCAGTTCAAGTACCACTCTAGTCAATATCTTCTCTGAATTCCTATAGTCCTTATAATTCCTCATAATTTCAAACTTCATTATATGTGCAATAGCTTGTGCTCTATTTATAACTCATATATTCACATTTCCACCTTGAGCATCCTTTGTTAGGTCTGCCAAAAGAGACTGACTCATGCGTACCACCCTCTAAGCCAATGTAGATCTGTGTATCCCAGACTCTTTTATGGTATAAGAGTTCATCACGTTCAAGGACAAATGCACTAGCCACTCTGAATATCCAGGAAGACAGAGAAATGTATGACTCTAGAATTCATTCACATCCATCCGGATAGTACATGCACATAATTCAAGGTGCTTATCTTATAATTCTCGAATATAGGACTGGCTTAACTGGGTTCAGCCAAAGAAGCCTCTCAAGGCTGGTTGGACCACTCCTCCGACCAGGAAACTCAGAGAAACTTATGCATTTTTAAGATAAAAAGGGGTGTTCCTTCAAAGAAGTCAATTACCTAAAGAGAGTTAAGGATGACTAATAGTGAGAAATATTTCTATGAATTCAAAGTAATGCAAAAATATGAACATGGATGCTAAGAAAGTGAAAATATTGTTCATCTGTTTTGTCTGCTTTTTCTCTGCCCTAGGTCTAGAGAAGGACATATTATAACCACTTTTACTTTGGTGTCAGGTAAGCTTGTGTCTTGGTCTCTCAGATGCCAGCTTAGCGTGACTGGGACCATGGCAGCATTATCGGGAAGCGTGCTAGTCAAACCCCGAACAGCTTTGCTGGGGTATTTTTTTTAATCTCAGAAAATCACCTTTTATACCTTTATTTAAAACTGATCTTGAGCTAAGCTGTTGTACTTGACTGTGTCCCTTTAACCTAGGGAACTCGCTGCCAAAAAATATTATTGAGGCCAACAGCTTAATAAGTTTTATAGAAGATTAAATATTTATATGAATAAAAATAGCACCTGCAGCGACACCAGGAAGGATAAAATTATAAGGGCTATGAAATCTTCATGCTTCAGGGCATAAATTGCTTACCAGCTGGATAAGGCAGTCTCCCTCACGGAACAACATCGCATCGCACCACTCCATGTGTCTTCCTGAGAAGTATCTTGACACTGACCCATCTCAGGACCAAAGACTACAGGCAGAAAGACCATTAAGCTGTTGGGATCCATCCAGCTCAAGTTTTTTACAGAATTGAGGAAGTGGATAGGATACTACACCAATTGAAAATGTTAAAACAATGATGCAAGGGAGGGGCTAACCACACTATTCACGTTGAATGGGAATGAAATGGAATAAAATTACAGCAGATGGAAGGGTTCAGGCACTGGGCACTCTTTACAGCAAAGAACTGGAGCCCTAAATCTTAAAGCCAACGAAGACAAAATTGGAAAAAAGGGTAATCAATCAACTACTTGGGCTGAATCTTTTTTTTTTTTCCTCTAATAGTTTCTCCAAACTGAAAATAAACCATGAGGATTATCAATCAGATTGTATTCTTCTAACCTTGCTAGGGCAAAGGCCATCCTTTGACCAAAGATCAAGCCAATAGGGGGACATATAATGAAATAAGAAGAAAAAGCCAGAGAAACTAACCAAATCTATGCACCAACTTTTAGATGCCAGATTTCACTCCTCCCAGTACCAAACTAAACAGTGACATTTGCAAATGACTCCTTTTTTTTTTCTTAAGGACGACAGGAATAGTGGCAGATATCAATCAAACCATTTTATAAATAAAATTACTCAGCAAAGCACAGAGTAGCATCCAGCCAGGCAAAGGATGTTAATAAGGTTAATAACTGTTAGCTTTTACTGAAGATTCACTTGACTTTGCAAGTTTAGATAACCCAACGTGCACGAATGATGTACAGTTACTAAGATGACTTGAGGTTCAGTTGCATAATTAGTTGCTCACTACAGAAGGATTGTTTAAGAAGCAGCCATGGGCTCTGGGAAGATGCTCTTGTTCAAAATAGTGTGTTCAAGTCCATGATGGGTGGTCCTCAGAATGACGGCGTGAACAAAGGACTCCCGTGGATTTTAATAACACTGATCCACTTATGAATCATAAATCAAATGAGAACCCCCTCTTGCAGTTTGAAGATTTCCAAGATTTCTGGGGAGAATTCTCCAGCACAGCAGCGTGTCATCGGCCAGGATTAACCACATTCACTGGCACTCTTTTAAAATTCGTGTTCTGCATCCTCAGATGGGCGTTGGCAGGGCTAGCAAAAGGACAACAGTAGAAACAGTGAGGAGAAGGGGGCAAAGCCAATATCAGGGGACTCTGAGGTTCCAGAACTTGACACAGAGATGGCCAGAGCAGGGCTGAGCAGAGAAATGTAGGCAGGGAAAGAAGAGCCATCACAATCTAAGCCAGAGGGGCAAATAAATGGTTGGCATCAGCAAAAGGCATTTCTTATTACTTTTAGAAAACCTTTAATTGAATGCATATTTTCTTTGCTGAAAAGAAAATAGTGATATTAACAAATTGGTTTTATTTCTCACCTGGCAGGCTGCCTGCCGTGAAATGTAAATACTCGTACATGGGAGCTGGGATTAGCATTTACTGAAGAAAAAGAGTAGTCAATATTTTAATGAGAAAGTCTAAGAAAGCATTGGCACGAAACACACTCCAGGGTCACAGGGGAGCTTTTTAAGTTAAGCCAACTAGTTCCAAATTACTACTTTCCCCAGCTTTCCTTTAAGGGGAGTTTAGACTTACTTAGAAAAAAAAAATACAACTGTGGCATTTAGTTTTAAATATCATAAAATAGCTGTAATATTCCTCTCTATAAATACATACATTAACCTATATACATCTCTCTCATTACATATATAGAAGAAGAATGTCGCACGTGCCGTTGTTCAGTTAAATGACCCATTTAACAGTGTCATCTTTTTTTTTTTCAAAACCAGAAACACTAGGTGAAAAAATTCAGACTATCCAAGAAGGAGGGACTGAGTTGAGGGGGGAAAAAAATCACATAATAGGAAACACAGGCAACCAAAGCAAATATGAATCAATGATAGTTTAAGGACAGAGTAGTGCCCATAAGACAAATTTGGATAGCAGATCAAATCAATTGGAACAACAGACTCTATTATATAATCTTCAGTCTGGTACCCCAAGAAAACGGATTTCCATCCCGGAATATGATTTTGTCAAGAGCCAGGAAGAGACGAAGGAACCAAAAACTCTCTGGGCACGAGATGAGTATGACGGACTTAAGAGATAATTAAAACCTAAATGGGTATGTAGGTCTATCACCAATATTAACCCTTAAAGGAAATCAAGAGATCCTAAGTGGTCGAGACTTCTGTGTTAACATTTCTGAACTTCGGAGTACCCAGGAGGATTAAGTACTTTAAAAACACACATAGCCAGATAGCAGCTCACTCCTGTAATCCTAGCACTCTGGGTGGCTGAGACAGGAGGATCCCTTGAGGTCAGGAGTTTGAGATCAACCTGAGCAAGAACAAGACCCTGTCTCTGCTAAAAACAGAAAGAAAAAAAGAAGTTAAGCAGGTATAGTGGCATGCATGCCTATAGTGCCAGCTACTCAGGAGGCAGAGGCAGGAGGACCCTGAGAAGACCCCAGGAATTTGAGGTTGCAGCAAGCCAGGATGATGCCAGGCCAACAGAGAAGACTCTGTCTCAACAACAAACAAATAAATAAACACAAAAAGCAGCATTTCCTATAATCTGATGAATACCATACAGAACATTTCATGCCTGACGAATATTTAAATATTTTATGCTTCTATATTGGCCAAAGTTGCATCTACCCTTCTAAACTCAGAGCCGACATCAGGTAATAGATACAAGAGCAGAAACTATTAGTATAGAAAATGAGTGCAATATAAAATGATCAACAAAACCAAAAGTCATTTTTTAAAAGACTAATAAAATTGATGAACAAATGATGAGATAGAATAATAGAAAGATGGCACATAGGATTGATACTAAAATTCTGCAGATATTAAAAGGATCCCAAGACAGACTATATAGTCTTTAATTCTTTATGCTTTTGTAATTACATACATTCATGAATACGAAAGTTCTCTATATCCAAAAGAAATCCTCACACCCGAAAACTGGGAGAAATGTACCAAAATATCAATAGTGACATTATTTGTATTAGATACATTGTTTTCAATTGAATTAGTAGATTTAAAAAAATGACACATTCATACAAAGGCCTACCCACAGCAGTGGAAATAAATAAAAATAAGTAAAACATTTATATCCAACAGCATAAATGGATCTTGGAAACACCATATGGAGTGAAAATTCGTCACTTGATCAGTCTATATTTGGTGGGATACAATTTTTATAACACTCAATTCTGTAAATCTAAGCAATCTATTGTTGAGTTTAATATGTATATTAAATAAATGTTGTTTCTTGAAAGGCAAAGGAGCATGAGCACAATATACAGAATAGGGTCAGCCTTTGGTGGGGAACAAGATATAAAGGTAAGGACTAGGGAAAAAAGTATAAGGGAAGAGGCCATGATCTTATTAATATCTCTATTCTTTACCTGAGCCATAAGTCCATGGGTGTCCATTTCATTATTATGCTATGTAAGTTACATATATATTGCATATTTCACTTTGTATGTTTAATAAAACAGTTACCCTAAAATCCTAAAACCATGCACACGAACAGAGAATATAGGAACAGACCTCACATTTCTCCTGCTATCAAATGAATCCCCTTCTCATTCCATCACCAACAAGTGAGAGGCCCCTCAGAGCCTCACAGTTAGCTACTCTGGGAGATCAAAACACTAGCAGCTGTCTCTATACCAGGCAAGAACTGTTTCATGAGGAACTGGGATAATTTTCCTCAAAAATCTATCTTCTGACCTAACTGCCATCCATTCAGAGACACCAGCTACAGAAAAAAAGGGAGGGTATGCCATCTCCCAGGGAAATATCCTTGAAATTGAA
>NW_003852442.1:12365932-12370680 GCF_000181295.1 Otolemur garnettii
AGGGTGAGGACCAACTCTTGTTTGCCATTGAGTTTCTAGTAAGAAAGCAGTGCTTGGCATGAAGTCAACATATACTAACTATGTTTAAAATAAACAAATTTGCATCTATGGTAGAGTGAAAAATAAACCACATTGTAAAAAGCACAGGAAAAAAAAAGAAAAAAATAAATTATGAAAAAGTAACTATGAAAAAAGAAAAATGAATGAGAGATTGAGAGCAACCAAAACATATGGGCAGAATGCAAATCCACATGAAAAGCAATAAATACACAATGATAAGGCAGAAATTGCATAATGTAACATTTCTGTAGAACTAAAAGCCAATTGGAAGAGATCAAATACACACTGTACATTTAGATTAAGTTTCAATTAATCTAAATTGGCCAAGAAGGTAACATAGAAACAGATACGGCTCAGCGTGAATCCCCTTCGTTTCCAGAGCCGCTAATGGAAATGCAGTGAATTTTAAAAAGAGCCTCAAATTTGTCCCCTCTCTGTATCCCTGCTCTTGTAATATGACATGATTAAGATTTCACTTGAATCTGGGATGGTCAGGTGACTTTGTTTGGCCAATGGAACCTCAGCACTGTCTTGCAGTCAGGCTTGAAAAGTGCTTGTGCACTAGGGTTTGGCCTCTCTTGCTGCTTTAAGAACCCTCACGCAGGAGACTCCAACACAAGACAGGCTCTCAGGAAAACCCAGCCCCGAGCTGATTTACCAGCTAACTGCAGCCACACGAGAAGAACTGCCCAGCTGAGCACAGCCCAAATTACTAGCCTACAGAATCATGAGCTAATAAGTGATTGATGTTGTAAGGCACTACATTTAGGGGTGGTTTATAAGGCAGGGAAAACTATCTGGCCCAGAGGTAAGCCATCTGACAGTAATATTCTGCCCAAGAGCAGGGGCTTCGGATCTGAGCTCAGTTCCCAGGGCACTGCCTCCTTCTTATACATTTTGACTTAATTATCACTTCCAAAGAACTTGAACTAGTTATGTACTGGGAGGGAATGTTTATAGTTAATTGGGAAGCCCATTTCCCAAAAATTCCCCAAAAATATGAGGAAAAAATAAGATGAAAATTCTCAGAGAGACAAAATACAAATAAACATCAGAGATGACATTGCACATTCATTCTTTCATCTATCCATTAAAAAATATATTTTTTGAGAGCATAGAACATGTCAGGCTCTATACTTACACACCCAGGTAGAGAGCTGTGAACAAAACTGACATGTTTTTATATAAGTGCCACTGCCTTCATAGAACTTACTGTTTCAACATTGAGATCATCTGAGTTCCTAAAGAGATCAGGATACATGGATTGAAATGAATAACTGAGGCTACAATAGATGAAAATACTTATCAACTGAAAAACTTCCTAGTTAAAACAGATAAAAAGGATGATCAAGGCAAAAACCATACCTAGATCATGTCAAAATTTTTGAGCTATAAAAATAAAGTTTCATAAGCATGTAGACATGGAAAAACAATATACACACACACAAATTATCTTGAAAATAATCAGCTTTGCCACAGATGAGGAAATCAATATAACAAAATCACAGAATTTTGAGGGGAAATGATACAACTCAAGAATTGCACACCTAAAAAAAAAAGAATAGAAGAATATTCTCACAAATGTGTATAAACTCAGAAAAGATACCAACCGAGCATGCTTCATGAATAATTATCTAAAGCCATACTCAAAATCACAAGGTAAGAAACTCAAAATTAAAAACTACAGGGCTGGGAGAGAGCAAGGTGAGTGATGAGAAGACGTAATAATGCCTTTTGCCCTTAAATTTGGCAATTAGATATATGCAGATTCATGAATATTTTTGAGATACTTAAATGAAAAACATTAACTTGAATGAAAATGCTTTTGAAAAACTTAAATGAAAATCTATGAAATACTAACAAGAAAGTGGTAAAGTCAATACTTCCTAAGACTGAGAATGGAAAAAACAAAGATACCCAAAGGATCAAGAAAGGAAATATCAGGAAAGCAGTAGGCTAATATTTTGTTTGTAACAAAGGACATAAATGGCTTTAACTTCCCCATGAGCCAACAAAAAGTGGAGGCTGATCACAAAGCAAAATCTAATTACATACTGATTAAAAGATTCACCTAAGACAAGTGAGTACAAAAAGCACAAATAAAAAGGTCAGCAAAGATATATTAAAGAGATACAAATAAAAAGAAAATAAGAATTTAGATGTTAGTGGTAGATAAGGAAAGATTACCTCCCTAAAGAAGAGTTCAAAAAATAAGAAGAAGAAATTTATAAATAACTTTGACATTCCTCACAGTTGGTCAAAGAGGATTAAGGGAGACAAAAAATTAACGATGATATTGAGGAGCTTGATAATATACTTAATAAATTCTCTACTTTAGAGAAAATAACCTTCAAAAAGATAACGTCATAAAAACTTTAAGTAGAAGTCATCACAGGTGTATTTTAGGAGGCAGTTAAGTAAAACCAGATATTAATCATAAGGTCTTAGAAGTTATTAATTGTGGGTGGTGCCTGTGGCTCAAAAGGGTAGCCGGCCCCATAAGCCGGAGGTGGCAGGTTCAAACCCAGCCCTGGCCAAAAAAAAAAGAAGTCATCAATGTTTAGCACTCTACCAGACCAAAGCAGGCAGATTGCTTGAGCTCAGGAGTCTGAGACCAGCCTGAGCAAGAGCAAGACCTTGTCTCTACTAAAAACTAGGCCAGGGTTGTAGTGGGTGCTGGTAGCCTCAACTACTTGGAAGGCTGACACAAGAGGATCGCTTGAGCCTAAGATTTTGAGGTTGCTGTGAGTTATGATGCCATGGCACTCTACTGAGGGTGACAAAGTAAGACTGTCTCAAAAAAAAAGTCAACAATTTTGAAATTTAAAATTACTCTTAGAATTGTGGATCATAGAGACTCAAAATATCTCTTTGGGTTACTAAGCAATGAATAAAATAAGAATACAACATATCAAAAGTTGTATGATGTAGCTAAAATGAAAATCATAGGGACATTCATAGTTTCAGATATTTATTTGTAAACACCAACAAAGATAACAAATGAAGTTCATAACTTAAAAAGCCAGTGAGACAATTGACAAACTAGAAATAGTAATTACATTGAGGAGCTGATTCTTCAGAACTACCTCAGGCAGAGGTAATCGAGAAAAAGAGTGCTGAAAGTGATTTGACAAATTATTTTTTAAAATTATAACAGCATATTTTTTGTAGGTTTCTATGTTAACAAATCTATCCTCTACATGAATTGCAATTTCAACAGGAAAATTAAAGTTACCAAACTTAGTTCAGTAAAAAACAGAAGTAGCTCAATAATCTGGGGAAAAAAAAAATGAGAACTTTCAAAGGACTCTTCCTCCCATATGCAGATGCTAATTCTATCACATCTAAACAGGCGAGATCATTCTGTTCTATTTAAACTGTGCCTAAGCATGAGAAGGACAGAGGAATCTTGCTGATTAATATTATGAGATAACAATTATCTTTGCCTGAAAAATTAAAGATGGCACACACACACACAAAACTGTACTAACACCTTACGTTCAGAAATCATAAATAAAATACTTTAATGACATGGGGAGGCTCGTTTCTGGTACACAGGGATGAATCCATGTTAGAAAATCTACAAGTAAAGAGATACCCTGTGTTCTCCAGTGCAAAAAAGATGCCCATTCACTCCAATAATTTATAAATATAATCCCGCCATCATCAACATTCAACATGAGAAAACAAACCCAATAGTCAAGAAAATTTTTAAACATACCAAAATTATTAAAATCATATAAAGATTACAGTACTGATATAGGAAATTGTTTAGATTACCAAAATTAGGAAAAAACTAAATATTCACTATTCATTGATTGTTTATATTAAAAAATTAGGAAAAAACTAAATATTCACTATTCACTGATAAGAATGCTTAAAACTTCTCTGCACTAAACTCATATATGAACAGTATGCTGTAATTAAAAGTTACTGAAGACCATGGGAAGATGTTCAAGCCCTATTAGTAATTAAGAATAAAAATTTACAAGTATGTCAAAAGGATAGTTTTTTAAAAAAAGAATCTAACATAATATATACTGAATGCAAACAATGACTATTTCTCCATAATGGAATTAAATAACTTCTAATTTTACTGTTTAGGCTCTTTGCTTTTCCCCAAATTTTTCAAAAATGTTGATTTTTTAAAAAAATAAAAATATTACTTTGTTTAACGGTCAAACCTTCTAAAATCCAGCAGTCTGTTAATTTAAGTATATTTATCCAACACCTGAAATGCATTTGAAATCGTTATAAAGGAAAGCTGAGCTATGTGCCAATCGAAAGCATCTGGATATGACTCACCAAAAAAATTACTGTATGTCTGAAGGAAATATTAAAACAAATAACCCAGTACCACAGTGATCACACAGAACTGTATAGATTCGCTCTGTGCACTGGACAGGAATTTTTCATTTCATACATCATTTACAGCTTGCTGCAGTGATTCTGCAAAATCAGTCCATACCATTAGCACACACAAAGAGAAATACCAACCTTCTCCTTGTTGGAAAATTCAAGTGTTTAGGGCATCAGTGTGAGCTCACATCGGTGCCCCATCTATGCAGAGGTGGCTCTGCTGACCAGGCTGACAGCACCAGGTAACCAAGAGTCAAAGACAGGGAGCAAATGTCTGGGGTCAACCACATTGGCTTTCTAAAATCAAGCCTGGCTTGTGCTCATATATA
>NW_003852442.1:12370906-12418386 GCF_000181295.1 Otolemur garnettii
GAGCAGCTGATGTATTCACCACTGTACCTAAGTTCCCCGCTCTTTCTTAACAGGGTCACTACTTTCAGATCAGAGCACAGAAAAGTATACTTCCGAGGCAATATACAGTTTCATCTCATATATGTTCCAGGCAGCTAGAAGGAAGTTTTGTAGGACGATGGATGCTTGGAGGGTTGGAAGCATTTTGGGCATTCTAAGAAGGGCACAGGCAGGGGTGTCCAACCTGTGGCTCACAGGCCACGTGCAGATTTTTTTTCAAGTTTCTTTTGTTTATCTGTGGTGTCAGATATCACAAAATTTATACACAGACCTTTCTTCTGCTCACCAGCTTTTGTTAGCGTTTGTCTATTTAATGCGTGCCCCAAGACAACAACTTTTCCAATGTACGACAGAAAAACAAGGGTTGGACACCTGGATAGAGGCTCGGCACACATCCACTTGGCTCTGCCTCCAGCAAGCCTTGACACTCAAACTGTCTTTTCCTTCTTTTCTTTTCTTTTTCCTTATACAACAATTTTCTGGCAAGTGAATTTGCCATTGAATTGGCCATATCCGCACATCTAGCTATAGCTATAGAAAAGAATTCCAACAAACAGCATCCTGTTTCCCTCATCACTGAGCTCCATTCATTTCTAGAACAATGAGGATCCAGACTCTTGCTCAGTCTCCACAAGGGACACAAGAATTAGCCGTCCAGAGAGCACTTACCAAGACCAGCCATAAATAAGCCAGTGCCATTGTTATAAATCATGAGCATTTCAAAACTCATGATTTATGATGACAGCACCTACCTTAGCAACTGTGACTGTTCCTGACTAAAAACCAACAGAATCTTTAGTGACTGGATTCATTTTCTTAGGACCGAATACCAACCAGTTAGTAAGCACAACATTTTAGTGAGCAGAGGACGTCAGGGCTCTTGTGACCGAAGTCAAATTCATGGGAAAACATCAGAAAGATAACACAAGCATTTTGGAAGTAAAGCCATTACAAGTTTAAGTTGCTCATTGTTTACGTGACACATGCTTCAAATCATGTCCCAGAAATCGGACAGGTGAACACCCTCCTTGCTGAAATCAACCTTCGACTATTTTAAATAATACAAAACACACAGAATGGTAACTTCTAGAGCACACCCATTGGGATGAATCTACTTACCAACATACGACTTCTTTGACTTAATCTTCTTTGACTTTCAGAAGAATTCAAAGTAATCCAGAAGCCTGTAAATATGAAAAAAAAAAAAAAAGGAGGGGCAAGGTTTAAGGAAAAGATCTAGAAAATATAACAATCAAAGTTATCTAGGGGAATTGAGAGTTATAATATGAGTAACTGGCTAAAAATGAGGCCTATTCTGAATGGGAAGTTGATTTAAAAAAAATCTTCAAAGCCATGGGGGGAGGGCTGGACTGAACACTGACAGTGTTAGCTCATCTCAAATCGGCAGTACGGTTCCCCTCCCCACCCAAGAAAGTGGTAGAAGATGCCAACAGAAGTTTATTTCACATTGAACAAAAGGCTGAAAGGCATTTGGGATTTTTCTCATCAGTCTCCCATCTGGGAAAAGTGTAAAGAAAGTGACAGGAAATGTGTTCTCTATCAAAAGTTAGAAAAGGTGTCTAAGATGAAGATGAAACTCGGGGGTAGGAGTATATTGTGGAATCTGCCTAATCGTTAACACCAAATTTTAATTCAAAACTGGCAAGTCTTGAACTATAGCCATTCAGTAAGGGATTTGGATTTAATTGTGTCTTTGTCTAATTTAAGTGTCTCTGTGGGAATAAGAGCCTCATAGTGTTTGGAAACCAGGGTCGCTGTCGTATCACCACCAGCATCCAGGGACAGGATAACTCAGAGCATGGGTAAAAGACACCGCACATAGAGAGTGAATGCCAAGGAAGGGATAGAAAGTCCATCGATCTAGAAAGAATAGCACAAGCACAAACTGACTAGAAAGATTTTAGTTATTTTACACAAATGTTAGGCCAGAATTAGAATACCCCTTAGTCAATGTCTAGTCTTAGAGGAGAGAATAATTTCTTTTTTTTTTATTAAATCATATATACATAGATCATGAATACGTTTAAGCTTTTGTGGGATTCAATGTGTTGATTATTTGCACAAATTGGAGTGCTTACATCCTACTAATTAACATAGCTTTCACCTCATTTACTTAATCAGTGTGAAGACATTTGTGTTCTATACTTGATAGATTTGACTTGTACCCTTGCAATATGCTCCATAGATGTGGTCCCACCATTAACCCCTCCCTCTATCAAAGAACCCCCTTCCCTTCCCATACCCCTCCCCTTCCCTCCTTCATCCTGAGCTATAGTTGTGATTCATCTTGCATATAAAAGTGTGAGTGATTATAAATTGGTTTCATAGTAGTACTGAGTACATTGGATTCTTTTTCCATTCCTGAGATCCTTTACTAAGAAAACTATTTTCCAGCTCCATCTATGTAAACATAAAAGAGGTAAAGTCTCCATCTTTTTTTTAATGCTGCATAGTATTCCATGGTATACATATACCATAATTTATTAATTCATTCATGGGTCGATGGGCACTTGGGCTTCTTCCATGACTTGGCAATTATGAATTGAGCTATAATGAATAGTCTGGTGCAAATATCTTTGTTGGCAAGTGATTTTTGGTCTCTTAGATATACACCTAGTAGAGGAATGGCAGGATCAAACGGCAGACAATAACTTCTTAATCACTGAAGAAGTGAGAGCTAAGCTGCTCAATGATGGCAGAAGATAGCTGCATAACCATCTTGCCATTATTTCTAAACTATAACCAGTGTGCAAGTTAAAGGAGCATGGAGGAAAAGCCATTTTAATAGGAGGAAATCACTGTTGTTTTAGAAGAGTGAGAAATAGCGATTGATCCAACCACTGGCTGCTCTATAAACCAGACTTAAGAATCAGTCTCCAAAATGAAGGCAGGGGTATCTTGTCAAATTAATGAAAGAGGCCTAGAGTTAATTTTAAAAGTAAATGTGAACTTTTAAAAGAGTTGTTTCATTAAAACTTGAGTTACTAAAAACATGGGAGATTAAGATTGGGAAGGATAGGACTAACTAAAAATGAGGAGAGTGCCAAAAAGTAAAGAATGCTATTTAATTCACTCAGTCAGGAGTCTAGCACAGGTGGAGCCTTGGGCCTCTGGTTAGTGTTTCTAAGCCACTATAAAGGAGCAAACATCTTGCTAAGGGCTAAGCCTTTTTAATATCATGTAATATAGGTTCCCTAAGATAGGGGGTGTCCTAAGATAGGTACCTAGGCCTCTTTTCTGGACTTCATATCCCATGCTTCCTGCCATGTACAAACTGCACTCAAAGTCAAGGTTTTGGTTACAAGGCACACAAGGATATTGCTTTGGGAAAAGATTACTCAAAATGAAGTAAGTAATGTTTTAAAAGAAAATTCAAATCCACATCCCTTGAAATGGTCATAAAGAACGTCACCGTCTAGGCAATTCGTAATTCATGTAGTACATGCTGACTCAAATGGAAGGTAGAGAACAACTACAGGATTTGGGGAGACAGGCTACACACCACAGCCAGCCAACACTGACCTCTTACAGGTGTCTTTTATTATACTTCATCTAGTAAACACTTAGTGTTTATTAAAATGTTCTATTCCGAAACCACCAAGGATGCAAATTATGGGTGTGCACTTTGCAGCATCTCTGAACCATGGGGTCACGTGAGGGGGCTGCAGCAGGTGCGTTTTTCTGATCCAACAAGGAGGAGTAGGCCTGGCTTCATTCAGATGCTTCCTTGGCCTCTCTCCCCATCTCCCTCCTGCTTCCCTCACTTGTGCCACATCTAAACAGCTGCCTGAGGGGAAGGGCTACAGGAACGGGGAACAGAGGGAGAGGGGCTGGTGCACCACAGCAGCCCACTGAGAAGGCTGTGTACAAATTCTATAAGTCTGACGGAATAAATGAAAATTTTGAGAGTCTCCTGGGGTTTTTGATTTTCTTAAGAAACCATAGAAAACGTGACTACCTTACCCCACTCTGCAGACATACAGTATTTAAAAAGCATAATCAAGGTTGTGCATCCACCCTGACAGTCCCATGCAAGATTTGTAGGCTCTTAGGTGTGTCCCTGTCTTAGTACCCACATATAGGGCACGTGGGTTAAGGTTTCTGTGATCACCAACTAAAACTGTACAATTCCCCAGGAACCTGCTTCAAGCAGCTATACAAAAAGTACATTTCAAATCAATCCGAGGACAAGGGCAATTCTTAGCTGCAAACCCTTCAAAAACCTTTTAAGGACTTGCTTCTTACCTCGCAAACACCTCGTAAAACTGCCTTTCATGCTGTGGTAATTGTTTCCAAAGACAGATAACGATTCCTCCCATCCCTTTGCCATCTGACTCTCAAAGCGGTGTTATTCCTCCAGTCCTTCAAGCTGGGCATGACCCACGTGACTTTCTTTGGCCAATGGGACATTAACAAATGTTATGCAGGCCAAGGTTCAAAAACTGCCTCTGCACTGGGACTTTCCTCTTTTAGCTGCTGTTGGAATCCTGAAGCCATGTTTTGAATAAGCCCTGCTAGATCCTGCAGCCATGTGGCCCAGCCAACAGCCAGGCCCAGACCAGTGAGGGAGGCGATGATAGGCCATCTGCTGCCAATCCACATACCCAGTCCCAGGGAGACCAGCAGCACTGCTAGGTGATTCCAGCCCAAACCTCTGTCTTTAAGATTAGTGAACAAATTAAATGGTGGTTGATTTGAGTCTCTATAGTTCAGAGTAGTTTATTACTCATCAACAGATAATTGACATCCCTCCCATGTTACCCCCGGTATGAGACCGGACATGTACAAACAAAAGAAAAAAAGAAATTGCCATCTATAAGCAATTCGAGATTTCTCACTTGCCGGCCAACAAAGGTTATGCAGGGTCTCTTTGTTATCAAAAACAAATTGGAATGGGATCTTGTGCTGCTTCTGTTCTTGATATATAAATTAGTTAATTGAAGTGTTTCCTAAAAATGGTCTTGACGGTATTAATATCTACTATTTTCTAGGGACTAGACTAGAAAAAAAAAATCTGCCAGCAAACCTGGAATTGTCATAGTCTTCCTCTACAACTTGATGCAAACCAAGTATTACAGTACTTCTATCAAAATATTGACTGAAAACACTCAAAGGACTTAAATATATTACTATTCATGAGAATAATACTATCTTCGCTCTTAAAAGTACAGAACTTAGAACCATGGGCTTTAGAATAAGACAGATGGGGATTCGAATCTTGGTTCTACCATTTAATGGCTGAAGAACTTGAATATTAAACATAGTTATAATATGTGTAGCTAACACTTATTGTTTATTATAGATGTTGTGCCTGATCACTAGCATTATGCAGTCTTCACAATAAGCCCATGAGGTAGGTTCTATTAATATTCCCATTTTACATAAGTAACTTCTCAAGAAAATACACCTGGTATATGGTGGAGCCTAGATTTGAACCTAGGCTGTGTGATCCCAGAAAGAATATTCTTTGCCATTATAACATGCTACCTCTCAAGTTATATAACAAAGTCATTTGTTCTTCATTTGTTTTTCACCTATTTCATTGAATAGGTCATTCTAGCAATATTTAAGGAGCACCTCACATACACAAGAGGTTTAAAGACCTATGGAGTCAATGGTAACATTGACCCTGGATTAATAGGGTTTCCAGTTTGTAGGTAAAGGAGATTACAGTCCAATAGCTCAGGAGTGCACATTGCACTCTGTTTTCAGATCAACCTTGAAGATGTTTGTCCTTCCTTTGCCTGGAACCCTTCTCCAGGATCCTGGTGGTTTTAAGATATTCACAAGTTATTTAATATGCCTCCCTTTTCAGGTAGTGGAACCTAATTGTCCTTTCCTTGAGTGCAGCCTAGACTTTCACTGACTTGTTTCTAATGAAGAGATGGTGGTGGAAGTGATAGTGGGTAAGGACAGCAAAGATCGGGACAGGAGATCATAACTCGCTCCTGGAACTTGTATAGTTCTTCATTAGGGATTAGGCCAACCTTCAAATGGGGAACTATGAAGGGAACTGTGGGTCAGGCTGGGAGTTGTATAAAACCCTTTATACATGAATGAATCCAGCAAGACGGTTAGCCAGGTCCCAACCACACTGGGCTGCTATTTCATTTCTTAATGACAGCATTTCTAGGGTGTGGAGAAGAGAAGGGAGAGAATAAGAGGAAGATTTAAAGGAAGTAACTAGTTTGAAGGGGTCAAGAGATTTCAACACAGTAATGAAGGTTGCCTCTGTATATTTTTAATTGCAAGAATTACTCTTCCCTAGAAAAAAGCAATTACTGCCATTTCTCAATTGAATTACAGTGTCCTATCTTTGTCCACATGCAAATACTTTGGGATCTACACATTAGACTTTACAATGCAACACTTTACTCATCTGCTTCTAGGGGGGAATGTGAATGAGGGGAGATCTTTCTGTAGGTGAGAATGTCAATGAAAACAGGCCATTTCATTTTGGGAGTGTCGGTGCTTAATTGTCTAATTATTCGTGGCATGAAAGAAATGACGGTAACACAATGCAGGCAGAAAGGCAAGTTAACAAAGCACCGGATGAAATAAAAAATGTTTTGAATTTTATAAATAGTTTTGGACTATGCCATTTTATTTTGGCTGGCAAACAATAAGATTCTTAATGTGTGAAATTAGACCCATTGCAGAAACTAAAGAGGATCGTGTATGAGTGCCAAGTTATTCAACTAGATATCTCTCACACACACACAAATTGGCAGTAGCTACAACTCTCTTGAGGACTCCACAGGTCTCTGAAAGTAAAGTTAGCAGCAGCTAGTCAGCAATCAGGAAAAATAAGAAGGACTTCTTCAAGGACGAAGGGCCCTTGAGCTCTATCAGCTTATAATAAATAGCATTTCAAAAGTAGCACTTTTCAGAGATAATATATAAATATTTTAAGTAGCAGAGTATAGGTGTAGGCTATTTTTTCCTATCCCATGTCCAGAAAATCTGCACATACACATCAAACTCTGCATCTAGGGAATCTGTTTTATTGTGATGTTTGCATTTTTAAACATCGTGCCTGACCTATTTGGGGGTTAATATAACTAAATGGAGCCTATTTGCTGTTTATTATTTATAGAAGATTCACTTTGGATTAGGGCTGCTCAAGACATTTGCGTTTGAACTGCATCAAGAAGTGTTCCTGGGTGGCTCCCAGCCCCACAGCAGACAAGAGAATGACAAGAATACAGACCAACCTATAGAGGGTGAGAAGAAAGTCAGATTTTTTTTTTCCCACATAAAGGCAACAGGAAGGAGAGAACAGAAGGGCTTGACATTGGCTTCTGTAGAATAAGCATAAACTCAGGTTCTTAGTGCCCCTTAGTTTTGCAGGTCAGTGCAAAACGTCCCTGCCTTCCATTACAATCTCAATACCGAAACACAGAATGAAATGCCCAGCATCCATCCACCTGGAACATTTCTCAGAAATCCTTTGTCTGTCACACAATGACTACAGGAAGGCCAGGCACAGTAGCTCACACCTACCAGGCTGGAAGGCCAAGGCAGGTGGATTGCCTGAGCTCAGGAGTTCAAGACCAGCCTGAGCAAGAAAGAGACCCTATCCCCACTAACAATAGAAAGAAACTAGCTTGATGTTATGGCAGGTGCCTGTAGTCCCAGCTACTTGAGAGGCTGAGGCAAGAGGATCACTTGAGCCCAAGACTTCAAGGTTGCTGTGAGCTATGAGGCCAACGGCATGCTACCAAGGGTGATATTCTGTCACACACACACACACACACAGAGAGAAAGATTAAAAAACAACTACTATCATAAGCAACCTAAGAGTTTGAGGGTCGGATGATGGATTATAAAGTACCTACAACTATCTCTCAAGGTAGGAGAAACAAAAGAAATTAAAGAATAAGTACCAAAATGAGCTCTGCTCTCAAGCCCGTCAATTTCACAGTCGAATTCTAGACAAAGTTGTTTGTAACTCTACAGGTTCAAATAATCATGATGGGTTTTTTTGGTTGTTGTTGTTTGGGTTAAAAAAATTTTAATACCTATGTTTGCAGGTTCTATTAGTTGAACAGACAAGAGCAGAGAGCAAGAATGGGCCCTCTGAGCATTCTTCTAAGTCTTTGTGCTGAGAATATGAAGTTCTCTTATTCGAAACTGACCTACTCCCCTTGTTTCATTATGGTAATGAATGCTGGGAACTTTCCAAAATACAAAGTCAGCCTGACAGTGACAAATACGAAGCAAAAGGCCACATAATGATCAAGCCATTTACTGACCAATGGACAAAACCACCGTGATTGACCCAAGAACTTAAAAAGCCAAGCACTCCCATTTCCCCATGGGGTACTTTCACCAGCAAATCGTTTTCAAGAGCCCTTTTACCCAAATGTATCTACATTATTTTTTTCTTTGCTTAAAAATGATAATCTCAGTCCACCCAACTGGTTGCAACTAAATAAAAGGTTTTATAATAATAATCACCTCTCATTTGTCACTTCCCATTTGATTGATAAGAAAACAATTTCAAAGAAATCAAACTACTTTGCTAAGACCATAGAACTAGTGAAAATAGACGACTGGGGATTCAAACCCAGGTTTTCGGGCTTTGGGTCCAGGTATTTCTCTAGAAGGGCAACAGAACAGAAAAGAAAGTTTGGACCCCAAATAGGGTTGTTTATTGGCAGTTTTGTAACCTTATGCACATTTCTTAAGTGCTTCACATGTTAGCTTCTTTCATTTCCAAAATAGGAATAATATTGCTTACTTCCTTTCCTTCCAGGGCTGCCAAGTGAATTAGATAAGATCATCTTTGTAAAGCAATTAACACAGTCTGGTGCCTGGTTCACAGCGGGTACTCAGTAAGTGCCTGATTTTTCTTGGTCTGGGATACCCATTCACCCCAGCTTCTCCCCTGCCTTCCAACCTGTTCACCTGCTCATGCCCAAGCACTCCAGGAAGGGATCAGTGGACAAGAGGCCAAAAGAACAAAGTCAACACATAGGAGCAACTAAGGAGTAGAGGTTTGGAAACTGTCTTATGCCAAGAGAGAATTTAGGCTTGGCTTGGCTATACCTTACATTCTCCAAAAAGCAGACCTTGAGACAAAGACTAGAATACAAGCATAGTAGAAGCTCTATAAGTGGACCACCCAAGGGACATAACAAACTGGTCAACATAATGAAGATGGTCCACCTAAGAAATGAGGCCTACTGAACCGATATGTACATGTGGTGTTGTGGTGGATGTCTGGTCTGTGAAAATTAGGTCGTAGGGAGGTGGTCAACTATGAAGGTTCTATTGTCGTGTATTTGGGAGGTGACCCTGCAAAAAACCAATAGTGTATTAGGGAGTAAGACATGGAAGAAAGGAGGCCAACTGATAAGGGCTTTATTAAGTGAGAAATCAGAGCTCAAATCCACTGAGGACTCATAAGAGGTAAAGTATTATTACATGCCAAGGGCAGAAGAAACCTGCATCCAGAGAACCTTCATTCATCATTGGTTGAGGGCTTCTGGTCTGCCTTATGTGTTAGCTGACTATGTTAGCCAGGAAAAAAAATACCCATGCAGAGAGTCACAGTGGTTAATAATAATCAACCTTCAGCATAGAGAGGTGAGCGCTCATAGGACATGGATGGGACTCCATTGTGATGCCACAGTGACTAACATGGCTTCCAACTTATAAAGAGGTTGACACAAGGAGTAGCATCTTGTGATTCTTCCTGAAGCTGACATTGTAACACTTGTCACTTGTGTGGAGGCCATTGAGATCACTGTTTGCCAAGGAAACAGTGTGCTTGGGTCAAGAATTTTGAATTAAGGGGACATTGTTAAGTGATCTCTGACTGTCAGTGACACTCAGCCCAGAAAGTGCTTCATACAATTTGATCATTAACATGAACCAACAGGAAGGAAGGAAGGAAGGAAGGAACCAACATGAAGGAAGCCCATTGCCTAGCTCTCAACTCATGGCTTTCTTTGAGTTGTGTGGATTTGCAAGGTCAGAACAATCAAAGCCACTGGATTTGTGATCATGCTAAGTGGTGGTCTGATTTATTCTCTTGCTGCCTTCCACCACAATCCTGCACAAAAACCCTCCCTTAACTTCCACTTTCATGTCTTCAGTCTTCATGGAGACTTCTAGAAAGGGAAGAGATTATTTAAAAATAGTATATAAGGCAAGAATAATGTTGGTAAACTCTAAGCTTAAATTATACAACAACCAATAACGACTATTATATCTAGCATGTAGCAATTAATTCTAAAAGCATCTATCTTTAGGGGGGAAAAGGAGAAGAGAAAAGCTTCCAGGAAAAAAGAAATTATACAATTTTTTTCTTGGAACCATTGGAGAAATACAGAAGGGGAAAAAAGGGATCTTCATTGAATTAACCCTTGGTGAAAAAAACAATTTCAAGTTTATTTTAAGAAAGAATTATTCTGTGGCTTTAGGAAAATGCCTGTCTCTGAATTTTAAACTTTTTTTTAACACAAAGAAACAATCAGAAAAGTAGAGCTTATGTGAATGTCATGAGGCACACAAGGTGTTTAAATATTTGGAATGAACAAAGTTTTATAAATTACTGGGTTTTGTCGCAAATTCATGTAGATTTGAAGAGAAATGAGCCACAGGTTCAAAACACAAATGCAAACTGTTTCATTTAGTTTATATAAATGTTAACTTATCACTTAGTTATCAAAATGTCTTTCCAATTACTTACTACATTTGTATTAAGTAAATCACTGATTCCTCATTGTAAACAGATACCTGATAATGAAATTCAAGGCCAGTAATCGCTATGTCCCCAAGTTGCTGATGTGTAAATATAGTAAGAAAGTTCTTGTTTTTATTTCATATACCAAAGACTCAAAACTATGTTTAAAATTCTAGCTTAGGTTTAGAGTCCAAACCTGGATAGATGCTACAGCTTAGTTTTAAAATATTCCTATATTATTTTTCTGCCTACCTATTGTCTTCTTAGAAAGCTTTCACCACTTTTATTTTGTAGTTATTTTTTTAAAAAAACTAGACAATTTTGAATCACTTATGGATCCACAGGCAAATCTAGATGTAGTATGAGGGTCAGACAATGAAGTGTGTAAGTTCATCCTAGAAAATATTCCACATACCTCTGTGCTGAATATTACTACTTATCACCTTCAAGGTACTCCCCTTGGGAAGCTGTGCATTGATACCAGTGCCCACTTCACCCTTCAAAGTAATTTTGAAACTCTTTTTCTGGAATGCCCAACAGAGCTGTTGATATATGAGGTCCGACAATTACGATGCTAAAGAAAGTGCTATGTACCTCATTGTTGAGTATCATTATGGTCACCAGATGGCCAATAGGCTCATTCCCAAGCTTTGTTTGCTGAGGCAGCTTGCAAGCAATGATGCCACGTTAGTGAACACACCTAGAGCCTAGATCTTGGCTTCTAAATACCATGATCCAAAGAAAGAAACCAGGACTCCTTAAATCTAAAATGTGTCTGGAGTATCTTCAAGTGTCAGAGAGCAAGAAAGCCCTCAAAAAGAGGATATAGCATGTTGAAAGAACATAGGAACCAACGTGAAAGAGCTCTGGATGGCCAAAACAGGAAAATTTTGAGGGAAAAAAATTAAGGATATCTATAGAAAAAATAAATTCATGAATTTGTATTGGTATAAATAAATAACTGAATGAATAAAAAATAGAGGAGAAAGGACAGCCCCTCCTTTCAGAAGAATCCAAATTATTTAATGTAGAAGAAATAAGAGAGACAGAAAATTATCCTTAGAACACCACGGTAGAAACTGTTGTAAGTAAGATGCTTTGATGGGTTGTAATATCAGTGGGTAAAAATTTGACAAGAATCCAGAGACCTGTACAATCTCAAGAATGTTCCCTCAGAATGATTATTTTGACATCACTAAGGGAAAGATAGTAAGTTTTCAGGGAGAAACCCAGTAGTCACCACCTTAACCAAGTGACCAAGATAATATCACCAGTAATAAGACATACCAAGGTCACACAACCCAGGATATGACAGAATTAGGAGGGTGTATTGATGGTGGTATCCATTCAAAATTATATGGCCTCCATCTAATCATGAAAAGAACATCAGAAAAACTCCTACTGGAGGGCATTCTATGACGTGACTGATGGGTCCTTGTCCAACTCTCAAGGTCATGGAAGTCAAAGGAGGAACGGTGACAGAGTGAGGGAGGCTGAGGAGGCAAGACCCCTCAGTGCCATGTGGGGCTCTGAACTGGATGTGACACTAGCAAAGGGATATTAGTGGAAAAACCAGTTAAGTCCAAATAAAGTTTTAATTAATAGTTAATTGTATTGCGTCAACGTTCGTTTTTAGTTTGGGGAATTGATCGTTCACATCAGGGGATGCTGAGGAGGAATACACGGGAACTTTCTATAGTATGTTGCAACGTTTCTCTAACTCTAAAATCATTTGACTAGAAGTGACAAAACCTGAGAACTGAATACCTAATGAGAGAATAACATATTTTACACACATCAAAGAACCATGTGTTTGGACTGCCTTTGTGTCAACTGCGTCCCCCTCGTGGTTTGTGTTTCTTTGTTGGCTTCTCTTTCCAAAGTATTTCAGTTAGGGCAAAATTTAGATGGCCAAGTTTTTTATTCCAGGCCTTTCATAAAGAGTTTCTGTCAACATCTATCCAGGGAAGACAGTCATGCTCTGTAATTGCAAGAGACATACAAGCTACTAGCTTTTATGAAGTGCTTACTGTATGCCAATCCCTTGTAAGTACTTTACATATGTTAACTCATTTCATGTGTTCAGCAACCATATGAAGGCGATATGATTATTATTCTTATTATCACAGAGGAGAAACAGTTAAATCATCAGGGTATGCTGCATGTTTTAACCATGACTGAATCTGTCTGGAGATCAATGTCAGGACTGTTATGATAGTGCCAGCCTGCCGTAAGCTTAGAAGACAGAGAAAGACCACAGGATAAAAAACTTTGGATTAATATTGAAATGATAGTAACAAGGACATTGTCACATGGCATGTATCGAACATTAAAGAGCATGCCTCCCCTCTGAAAAGTTGATGTTCTATGGGTTTCTGTATACCCCCAGTGTTTCATTTCAAAGCCTGCCAGATATGTTTTGAGAAGTAAAAGAGACAAACTTAGCATGTAATCAGAGACTTAGAAACTTTAAGAGGGTCTTGCAAGACTCTATAATCTTTCATGTAATCATGAATTTAGATTAATTCCTCAAGCCATGTGTTATTTACTCAACGAATGGCAACAATTTCTGCTGCTGATGAAAATACAATTAGAGAATTTGTAGAATACATGTTGTTTTTATACCCAAAGTCTATCATGTAAACACACAGTACATTTTTTGAAACACACATTATTTACCCAATAGGTAGGTGTTTCACGAAGCTATTAGAGACTGTTGGGTAAACAGATATTTAGACCATTTTCAATCAATTATTTAAAACACATGCCATTAAAAGTTTATTAGTGTGATTATTTTTAAAGAACCACCACCAAGATCATTAAAGCAATCAAGATTCTTGGGAGATAATTAAAACATAACAATAAACAATTTCGATTATAATAAATGTAAATTATAACACCACAAGTGGAAGATATACTTTTTTTTTTTTTAAATAACTCAACTGTTTAAATTTCAGCTCAAGACACAAACTGAATTGGCCTTATTATGAGCTCCATTTTGAATCAAAATTAGTTTTAGCTGGGTAGAGCGGCTCATGCCTATAATCCCAGCACTTTAAGAGGCTGCGGTAGAAAGATAGGTTGAGGCCAGGAGTTAAAGACCAGGCTGGGCAACATAGGAAGTCCCCATTTCTACAAAAATATTAGCCCAGTATGATGGCTCATGCCTGTAGTCCCAGTTACTTGGTGGCTGAGACAGGAGGATCACCTGAGCCCAGGAGCTTGAGGCTGCTGTGATCTCTGATAATGTCACTGTACTCCAGCCTGGGAAACAGAGGGAGACCCTGTCTCCAAAAACATAAAATGAAATAATAATTAGTTTATTTTTTTTTAATTGTTGACTTCATATTGAAAGCTTGGGCAAGGCGTTTTCCACTAAGGACTCCATTCTTTTAAACCTGACCTCACGTTTCTGATTTCACAAAAGAAGAAGAATGCTGACCCTGCAGGCTCCCGTCCTGGTTTGCTCGTACGCACGCCCATGGCTCCCTCCTGGTTTGCTCGTACGCACGCCCATGGTTGTGTTTTCATAAAGATCAGTTGCCATAGCCCTCAGCCCAAGAGAGATGCAGATATTAGATTAAAAGGAAAATAATAAGCCAACACCAGAGGTCCACCTTCACGGGCATCAGCCTTAACAGCACACCACCGAAAGAAAGTCGTCTATTATTTTTAAAATAAATAAATCAGATGTTGGTTTTTTGTTGTTGTTCTTGTGACAAAGGTAGCATTTCCTCGAGTCGAGTAGCTTTTAAGCAAATTGGCAAATGTTTCTAAACGTTTTTGTGAACGCTTGAAACACAAACAAAGGACTTTCATTATATTTTTTGAGTCTTCAAAAACGTTCCCGTGCCATGTTTTATCCTCAATAGAAAATTATAGTTAAATTAGAAAATCATGAAACACAGGATGGATAATGGAAATGCCGGCAGAAGGCAGGCTGCAATTGTTCTGCCACCGTAATACAATCTATTCCGGAATAATTTTTCTTTTTATTATTTCATTAAGTTGTATCTCACTAAAGTTCCTCTTAGGATCTCTCGGCGGCACCAAATTTTTCATTGAGAAAACGATAAATCACTGGCCTAAATTACAATTTAATTATAAACGCCTTTGCCTCCTAATGCTGCCTGGGACCTTTTACCCTGCTCCATAATTCTAAAAAATGACCCCTGTCATAATTTCCTTCACTAGAATAATATGGAGAGATCTAATCCTGAATCCTGCTGTCTTATAATTTAATATAAGAGGTAATTATTATTCAAAAGATAATGTTGCAGATATTGAAAATATTCTGAAGTTGGCGTCTTAAAAGAAAAAAAAGGAAGAAATCTGAGGTGTGTGGGAGCTTTCTATCACGGGACCTATCAAGAAAAGCAAGGGAGAAAGAAGCAAAGGGGTGTTTAATGAAAAAATATTAGAAGCTATGTACAGCTGGTGTTTGGTACTGTGTGAAATGCACTGGGATAGTCTTCCAACCAGGGGTAGAAATGAATTGCCTCACTTCCCAAATCAAGGAAGGAGAGAGAGGACTGCGGCCGTGAGCGACAGTTTCTTCCAGTTTGGAGTCTGCTGTAGGGAAGAGGGGATCAAAACCACATCCCTCTGTTCACATTTGTGATGGGAGCATTTGGGTGGCGAAGGGTTGCCAAAGCAAGAGAGGAGGATGGATCCAGGTGGTCAAGGGGGAAAGTTTGGAGCTGAAATGTAAAATGCAGCAGAGAGATAGGACTCCCTTGGGGCTGGGGACACTGGATGGGCAGCACCAGCACAGCCTGGATGCGAAAGGCACCAGAAGCCTGCAGCCTGCCCAGCAGTATCTCAAAACTTTGGCAGCAACGGTGGTGTTTTCTTTCTTTCTTTCTTTTTTGCAGTTTTTGGTCAGGTCTGGGTTTGAACCCACCACCTCCAGCATATGGGGCCAGCGCCCTACTCCTTTGAGCCATAGGCACCGCCCAATGGTGGTGTTTTCTGCATTGGTGGGAGATTCCTCCCTGGTATGTGGCCTGGAAAGATGGGACAGTGCAGAATTCAGGGGCTGGGTCTCAACAATGATTAGGAGGCAGCCCTTCAGTGGAAAACTGACTCTAATTTTCTAATGTCTTTTCCCAAGAAAAGGGAGAAGACAGGACTTGGTGTGGTGGCTCACACCGGTAATCCTGGCACTCAGGGAGGCCGAGGAGAGTAGATTGCCTGAGCTCAGGAGATCAAGACCAGCCTGAGCAAGAGTGACACCCCACCTCTACTAAAGTAGAAAAGCTAGACAGGTGTTATAGTAGGCACCTGTAGTCCCAGCTACTTGGGAGGCTTAGGCAAGAGGACTGCTGGACCTCAGGAGTTTGAGGTTGCTGTGAGCTATGATAACGCCATGGCACTCTAGCCTGGTCAATGGTGTGAGACTCTATCTCGGAAAAAAAAGAAAATTTAAAAAAAGGGAGCACACAAAGAGTTCCTTTTAAATTACAAATGTTCTAGGTAGTGCCTGTGGCTCAAAGGAGTAGGACGCCGGCCCCATATGCTAGAGGTGGCAGGTTCAAACCCAGCCCTGGCCAAAAACTGCAAAAAAAAAAAAAAAAAAAAAAGGAAAAATAAATGTTCTTGATATCAGATATCTACGATTGAATCCCACTGTACCAAATTGTATAAAATAAAGAGACCCCCTCTTTCACCCTGTTTCTACCAAAAAAATTCAAGTGATGGTGAAATGAACCATCTGAAGTAACTAATGACCTGGGTGTAATTATAGGAATCAGCATTTCAACTGCTCAGAAGGGGGGAGGGTGATGATGATCGTGTTGGTGGTGATGGTGAAAGAGGAGAAAAGAGCTAAGGGCAAACCGAGTAAGAAAAAGTGATTCAAAGGAAATTGTAAGTCTTGCCTTGCAATCTTAGACAAGTCAGCAAATCCCTCTACAGCTCGATGTACATCAGACCAGACACACACACTGCATTCCTGTCCCTTTGTTTTGTTTTGTTTGGCTTTGGGAACAGTTCATTTAAGATGTAATAAATGGGAAGGGTGTTTCCCCCTACACCCCGTGTCCCTCCATAAATCTCAGGACAGTGTAAATGAGGTATGTCTCATTATGGACAGAAAGAAAAGGCCTCCCTAGGCAGGGACATCCTTGGCTACCATTAAAGCAATCATTAAAAATAACAACCCACCTAAGGAAAAAAAAAAAATGAGTCTTTTTTTGAAAAGATATATTTTAATTAGCCAATTGTATTAAAAATAGGTTTGGTGGGTTCGAATAGGAATTGAAACCCAGAATACAAGAGGGAGCAGAAAAATTGATGTGGGGACGGGAAGAGGGAGGTTTATAGGAGAAAGGTCTATAATTTCCTACAGCACCAGCAGGGAGAGCCATGAAATGGTATCCGTAAGGAACCAGTAATAAAGAAGTGCACAGAGATCGGTACACTGTGCCTACCTGAATCATTTCACGAATAAGAAAGATTTAAGAGTCCCGGGAGGTTCACAGCAGACACTGGACTTGACTTTCCAATAACTAAGCCAACGTACATTAAGGTGAACACACAGGTCGATGAATAGGAAAGCACAGACAGGCGATCTTCAGGTTTAAGATGCACTAACAATTTTTTGCTTCACTATGGTTAAGTTTTTGAGGGATCCTGGTAATAACAAGGCTTGGTGAGTGAGTTAAAAGTAGGAAAATAAAAAGCAAGGTGAAAGAGAGCATTAGGAGACCCTACCAACCAAGAAGATTCTATCCATGGGGCTAACTTGTGCCACACCCGCTGGTACCTAAAATCACTCAGGGGAATTAAGATAATGCTATAAACCAGCAAATATCCATAGACGTGGATTTTGCACAAATTTGTTCTTCCAGAGGTAGTCACAAGGAGATGCAATTATAAAATTTCAGATTATACAATTCCAGACTGCAAAAGTGAACACTCTCTAGTCACTTCTGCCAAATGAATCCCAACATTAAATAAATAAATTCGCACCCACAGATGTTAGGTAACTTCCTCCCGGCAGCAACACTGGTGGAGGGATTGGAGTGCTCCATTCCTGGAGGGCAAACAGACTACCGTTCTTCAAGGAATGAGCAAGAAATTGCTCTTACAGAGAGCTCCCAAATTCAGCAGAGAGAACTTGTAAGATTACAAAACAAGGCTGGGTGGGCTGGGTCACACTTTTAATCCTAGCACTCTGGGAGGCTGAGGAAAATAAATAAAAAATAAAAAAATAATTATGAGGTTGAAAGCTGATTGTTTTAAGGTCATTGTGACCACATTTGAAAGACAGAAGAAATCTGTTGGCTAATTCCCGGCTTGTCACTCTAAGAGAGCTGCAGTTGGTTTTAGGATGATCCAGGAATTCCCAGTAAGGGAACAGGAGAGTAAACCAGCACAGGGGACACAGCCATTGTTCTCAGGTATGTTATCACCACAGGAAACTAAACTTTGATCCTGCTGGGTATACTGCAAAGCTGTCCCACCTAAGGGGTAAGGAACCCTAGTATTTATTTCAACAATTCAGTAGTGCACCAGGAAGTCAACAAGATCTCCAGCAGGGGTGGGAGTGAGGTTGAGGGAGCTCTTTTGTGCATTTACAATGTCCATGGTGTAAATACTCTCACCATGGCTGATTTCAAGCTACCAACATAACCTCACTGATAGGGTGACCAGACGTCCTGCTTTTGGCGGGACAGTCCCGCTTTGTCCTGCATCCTACTGCTGTTTAAAAAAGTCCCAATTTTTGGAAAGAATGCACGAACTGGTGGGAGAACAAGAAGGGAATATATAGTTTTTGGTTGCCATGTGGCTATTTTGCCAGAATATGAGTTTTATATTATTTTTGTTAATTTTATAATGTTAAACTGTAATAATAACAAATAATTGCTGAGAAGTGATTATCGAGAACTGCTTATCAAAGTTTGCATTGTTGTCAGGCCCTGCCCTGCCCCGTCCCCGCCCCGCCCCCCAGCCATGTTGTCCCACCTTACCCATGTTAAAATCTGGTCACCCTACTCACTGAGCATGTGTAGAGTTGGGAAAAGAAGCATAAATATCATGACTTACAGATACGAAAGGCATAACCATAGAGAATAGTAAAATGTAGTAAAATAATTAGGAAGAGATGCTCAATTACCTTTGCTTTTAATATAATTTATTTAATTAAAAGCATATGTCATTCAATTTTTAGCAATGGCTATGTCTAACAACCCAGACACAGAATTTCTGAAAATTGAGTGGTCAAATCTTGCAGGCTAGCTCCAACACACCACCGCACAGATTCCCCTCAGTTATTGGTTAAAAGATGCTCCCAATGGAGATTTTAATCCCCAGTACTTCTGGCCCAGGATGAGGTCAGCAAAGTGAAGCCCAGAGCCCAGACAAAGCAAGTACGAGTGATTGGCCACCGGGCCACCATTCACTGTTGCTGTAAGGGCAGGAGGAAATGGGATACCTCCTACAGACTCTGTAGGGTCCCAGACTGCCGTATTTCCTTCCTATAAGACTTTAAAAACTTCAAAATTCTTCTATGGTGTTGCAGCTTCTCAGGCTTCAATTCAGTCTCAGGAGGGATTGAATCCTTTGCAAGACATGATCCTTCCCTGCGTTCACCCAGTTCTAAACCCACACTCACTGAGTCGCCCGGCTCCCAAATTCCATCCACTCTCCTCTCTTCACTGCACAAATGGTGACTTCTCCTGTCTTCCCTGTTTTTGGTGAGGAACTCTTATTTCCCTAGAAAGCCTGCCTGGGAATTTCTGACTTCTGACTCTCTTGGTCCCTCTCAACTGCCTGCCATAGTTCCTTTGACATAAGGGTCTAGACTCTTGTCAGATCTCACAGGGACTCTTTCAAATGCTAAGTAGATTTACAATTTCTAGTTTCTTCTGGTTCTAGGCTACCCAGAAATCACTTCTGGGGTCATTTTCAGTACATGCTCTGAAGAGATTCATGGTGGCTACAAAAGTGAGACCTTAAGCAAGAATTCAAGGGTCTCTGGGGTGTAGCCCAACCTCCCACTATAGCCCTACCCAACTGATCCCATTCATGCCCTGAGAAATTTGACAAACTAAACTACTTGCTGGACATTTATCATTTTCTAGATACAGGGGTGTCCAACCTTTTTTTTTTTTTTTTTAATGTTTTCTCTGTGGCACGTTGGAAGAAGAGTTATCCTGGGCCACCTATTAAGCACACAAATACTAATGAAAGCTGATGAGCAAAAAATGGTCTGTTCATAATTTTCATGATATCTGACACCACAGATAAGCAAAACAGCCTTCAAATAATCCCCACGCAGCCTTCGGGCCACAGGTTGAATACGCCTGGCTAGAGCTTTGCTGCCTCTGTGCCTTTGCTTAAGATATTTTCTTTATGAAAAACTTTGTTCTCATCCTTTAAAAGCTATGTCTTTTGCCTGCTTTTTTAATGCACTTTCTCCTGTCCCCTCACTCCAAATCTCTCCCCATTTCAGTGGTCAGACTGCTTTGTCGTATTGCCTTTCTGGTGCTTATTCTGACTGGTATTTTAGTGACTTGTCTTCTGTTCTTACTTTACCAATTTCTTTCTCCCCTGGGACTCTTAGGCGGGTGCTGGACATAGTAGAGGTTTAAAATGTGTTGAATATGTTTTCTTTTTAAACCAGATAAGCTGAATAAGACTGAAATCGTAGTTAAGGACCTGATTGAGCATCTGGTATATTTTATTATACAGTTCACTGTGTATTGACTTGATCAAGATTTCAAAAACATTACATTCAACTTATTTGAAGTTGTTTGCTGATTTTTCAAACTGATTTCTTCCCAACATTCTCCGTATGTGCTTCTTCCTTCACAATTTAGGCTAAAACCAATCCGCCCAGAGCAACCCCTTTGTTTAAGAGCCATTCAAAACATGTCTATTCATGGTCTGGAGAGAATGATGATGAATTTACTTAGAGAACAGGCCTTTGGGATATGCTGCATAAAGTCCTAAAAATATCAACATGGATATATTTTTTAATATAATGAAGAGTGAAAAAAGGCAAGTTGCAGATGGATATGTACATTATGATAACACTACATACCATTAAAAACAGGTAAAACAAGACTACATCCCACTGATGGTGGTATACATGTGAACAAAAAAAAAAAAAGAAGAATGACAAATATCAAATTCAGGAGAAGTATTAATTCCTAGGAGATGGAGGAGAGGGAAGAAAAAGAAGTGAGATCAGGGAAATGAGGGTTCAAGTGGACTTCGAACTTTTTATATTTTGGAAAAAGATATTTTTAAAATGGCCTAAAAATGTTGCAAAATGTTCTGATTTGGCAAAGCTGGTTGGCTAAGATAGATATTAGTGTCTATGTTTTTTCCAGTACACTTGAAATATTTCATAATTTGGGGAGAAAAGTATTCACCAGTATTAGAAGAATCCCCAAATAGTGGTACATGAGATTCGTAACTTAGCAAAGAACCCCTGAGTGGCTTGTGGCAAGATGTGAAGGGTATAAATACTAGAGAAGTAACTGAAGCCTGTCTTCTTGATAGTTTTTGATTTTTAATCTAACTAAATTGATTACGATCATCTCTTTGGGGTTGATTACTCAATATTCATTTTAACTAAATCACTGACCTTTCAATTAAGAATACTCAGCGGATGGAAAACAACAAAATACCAATGAATTGGAAGGTTAACCACATACACTTCAAATGATGCTAGCACAACATAGGTTTACTAAAGGGAATCTATTACTCCAGCAATAATTATGGAGGACAGAAGAAAGACTTCTTACAAACTCTTCATCTGTAGCATGGTCTTATCCCGAGAATGTTCTCATTCATCTCTCCTAAGTTTTACCATCAGAACTGCTGACCTACCCCATTTCCTCAGTGAAGGTAATAGACTTAATAGGGGATGGAAGACTTTCCCTCTCTAAGGGTTCCATAACCAAGCCTATGAACTAAGCTGACAGCAGCCAGACTGACAGGAGAAGTACACAAACGTACTATGTGTACAGGTTTATCAAAGGAAAGAGAAGTGAACACCCCCTAAACCAGTGAGATCTAGAAAATTACATACCATCTTTGTGGGGAATAGGAAAGGGGGGATACAGGTAACTTAGAGGAGAGTAAATTATTTAGGGAAGAAAGGAGCAGGCCCTCAGAAGAACGGGTCTATAACAAGGTCTGTCTGGGCATGGTGTCCACCTCAGCCTCCTCTCCTGGTGGATCTGTCATGGCAGCACATTTTGAGTTGGCTTTTCCCAATCTCCTTCAGTATCTACATTCATAAGGGGTTTTTGTGGGGTTGTTTATGTTTTTTCAATTAAACTGAGTTAACTCTGCACTCCCATATTCACTACAGGATTCTTCACAACAACCAAGACATAGAATCATCCTAAGAGTCCATCCATGCATGAAAGGATAAAGAAAATATGGCCAGCCTTTGAAAAGAAGGAAATCCTGTCATTTGCAACAACATGAATGAACCTGGAGGTCATTATACTAAGTGAAATGAGCCAGGCACAGAAAGAGAAATACATATATTTCACTTCTATGTGGAATTAGTCATCCCCAATGTTTTGGGCACTGGGGACTGGATTCATGGAAGAAAAGGTTTCCATGGACTGGTGGGTGAGGGCAGAGGGAATGGTTTTGATATGACTCTGCAATGAATTGATTTTGGTCTCTGTGCAGTCAAACCTCTGCTAATGATAATCTGTATTTGCAGCCATTCCCCAGTGCTAGCGTCACCTCCTTAGCTCCACCTCAGATCATCAGGCATTAGATTCTCATAAAGAGCCTACAACCTAGATCCCTCACTGCTCAGTTTATAGTAGGGTCTGTGCTCCTGGGAGAATCTGATGCTGCAGCTTATCTGATAGGAGGCAGAGCAGTGGGGAACGGCTGTAAATGCAGATGAAGCTTCTCTGGATAACCTATCACCACTCACCTCCTGCTGTGTGGCTAACAGACCACAGACCAGTAGTGGTCCACACCCCAGAGGTTAAGGACTGCCACAGAACATGACAACTAGCTGGCAACAACATGGTGACTCTTGCTGATAACAGTGTATTATGTTCCTCAAAATTATTAAGGGAGTAGATTTTAAGTGTTCTTACTACAAGAAATAACATGTGAGGAAATGCTTATGTTAATTAGTACAACTGAACTATATTTCAAGACATGTGCATTATAGATAAATATTAAAAAAGAAATGAGTTAAGGCACTGAGCATTGAAAGCAGAGCACACCTTTTGTGCTGTTACTTATTACTGATCTATAAACAGTAATGATAATGTGATTACTTTCAATGAGACTTAAAAGTTTTAGGGGGAAAAAAAACACAGCCTCTATCTTTCTTTTTTTTTTGAGACAGAGCCTCAAGCTATTCCATTGGGTAGAGTGCCGTAGCTTCACAACTCACGGCAACCTCCAACTCCTGGGCTCAAGAGAGTCTCCTGCCTCAGCCTCCCAAGTAGCTGGGACCACAGGCACCTACCACAACACCCGGCTATTTTTTGGTTACAGCTGTCATTGTTGTTTGGCAGGTCCAGGCTGGATTCGAACCCACCACCTTAGGTGTATGTGGCTGGTGCCTTAGTCACTTGAGCCACAGGCGCCAAGCCACACAGCCTCTATCTTATCCTTTCTCACCTATGTCCAAAGCCTATGACAGAAACTAATCTTCATTCTTAAATCTACTTTTTCAGCTTCCTATACTTTCATACCCACAATAATTGCTCAAACCAAACTCCCATCATCTCCTATTGTCTGGTACACAAGTGGGGAAAAGGTTGCAGGCTCCAGGTTTTATCCCTGCCCTAAAATGAAAGCGAGCTGGCCCCCCACAGTAAGTGGGCTCCGGGCCTCTGGAACTCCCTAGAATGTAGTAAGAGCCCCAGGCCTGGCTGCTGCCCTTGCTGACAGAGTGGCTTTCCAGCACATTCTACCCACGCCTGCTTCCCGTTGTCCCTGGCCACAGGCTCACAGCGGCTTGGTCCTGTTCAGTAACTGGGCATCAAACAAGAATAATTGACAGCTTCTCCCCCCAGCCTCCCCTCTCGGAGCAGCAGTTTCCCAGGAGCCGTCTTGTACAACCTCAAACACTTTATTACTGGTCAATTTGGGTTTCCTGCCCACTTTAAGTGGCCGTGCTGAGGGTCTCCAACTCTCTCTAGCCCTCACTGATCAATATTAACAGTCACTTCCACAGCATTTCCCTGCTACTCAGCAAGGCCGGGGACTGGCTATAAATTACCGCATAGCCTGGTCATTATACTGAAAGAAACGCTGTAATTCAAAAGTTAGGGCTAATTGTGAAAGGAATTTCTTTCACGCTTTTCAGGACCCAAATCAAAGGCGGGGAGAGGACACAGAGCTTGTCCATTCTGGGTTGGTTTGTTTAACCAGAGAAGGTTTAACTACATCCACCTCCTCCTCCCAAGAGGCATTTCCTGTCTAGCATTTATATACACGGGTCCCCATATTTCAGGCTCACCCCCCAAAACAAACCTTTAGTTCTCCAGAGAGGTAGGAGAAAAACCACCCTATAAAGTTTAAATTGTGCATTTATAGTCAATGCATTATAGGTCTAAAGAAGTATTTTTTAAAAACAGAAGTCAGGATTAAACAATTATTGGCTGGGGCTCCCATAGTAATATTTGTTTATGAGATAAAATTTAACAAGAAACAAACAGCGTGAGCGTTGTTTATAAGCAAATAAGGCACAGAGAGAATTCATAAATGCAAATCTTTAAAACTGGCAAAAGAACTGAATAGAAATTCCTGGCTGCTGGCAGCTGACTCCACACGTCTGAGGTGACAAAGCCAAAAGGTCACCAAGAACCCGCCTTCTGCAATGAGGGGTGCAGAGACACTGTCCGGGAGGGTTCTCAAGCTACACTGCTGAGTGGGGGAGACAGCCCAGAAAACCACACTGCACTTCTCAATTTGGAAGCAAAAATGAAAGGGGAGAATAGCTGAGAAAGAGAGGAAAAAAAAATAAGAGGCCGATGGAAAAAAACAGTGTAATTATTTTGAGACCCAAGAGGGCCCTTTTCCTCCAAAGATGGATTAGGTGTGTCACCTAGAGCCACCTCAGCTGGGGCGTTTCTGCCTTCCGAGTCCCAACACAAGAGACTCAGGAGATTCTTTGACTAGGAGGAAGAAATCACCCCAAATCTATAGAGCTCCCCTGGGGTAGCTCCCCTGGGGTACTGGCTTTGGCCACACCCTCTGGGAAACCCTGAGCCAAAATGACACAAGAAAGGAGAGAAGAAAGGGAGGGGAAAGAGGGAACTGCCGAGCACTTAAAATAATCCACTCGTTGAAAAACTGCCCTTCTGCTCTGTGTCCACGTGGCTCATATGGAGGATGGAGACCTCGAGAAGAGTGGCCAGGCCTGGTCCTGAGGCCTCGACAACCCCTGGCTCAAACCCCAGAGCTCTGCTACCACCAAATTTGTGAGGTTGAACTTGAACTCAACCAATCACTTGTAGATCTAAAATTCAAGGTCTGTGCCTGGGCTGAGCTACCACAGGAAATGTCTCAACTCAAACCCAGTCCCCTGAAATTGCCTTCCTCCACCCTTATCCAGACTGCTGTGGAACATTACCCGTCCTGGCTCCACTTCCTCCCTGTCTATGCAGGGAGCATGAGCCCTGTTCCCCCTTGATTTGGGGGGACACGCCTACCTCTCCTAGTGCTGGATCTGCCTCTTTGAGCATGGGATTCTGGTGGCTGGGGGCAGATAATGAATGCTGGGGGACAGCTGGCTTCCCTGAAAGACTCTGCCTTCCCTGGCACATTCTTCTTATGGAAACCAAGTCAGGGCTGAAAAGCAGGGTCCACGCTCTCCAAACTTACTTGGTATTTTTGTCTCTGTTTTCACCATAGCAGAGGAGGACAAGCAATCTTGGCTGCTCAGAAAACAACATAAAGCAACTCTAATTTGCACCAAGAGGCAATAACTTTGCCCCATGAAGGGGACAGACTCTGGGCCGCTGGTGCCAGTTCAAGAGCCTGTGCAGGCTGGAGGGTAGGCTGTCAGCTGAGGAGGGCTCCACAGTGGTTCAGAGCCTTTATGTAGGGACAGCCCACCAGCCTGGTGACAGGCTGATCTCTCGGCTCCAGGACCTGGGGGTTGGGGGTGGGGTGGGGGCATTAGACACCAGCCGCCCCCTGCTTTCTTTTGTTTAGAAGAAGGAGAGAAAGAGAGAGAGTGAAAAATAAAATCCTCAATCGTTTAGTACAAGTCATTTTACATGCTGGGATAATGAAGTATAAAAATGCCTTCAAAGGACTGATTTCCTACTTTTAACGCACTGCCAGCCAGGCTCTTTGTGAGGCCTCTCTGGAACATGCATTCCCGTCCCACTCAGACAAAAGAGCTGCGAATTCATTAAACTATTTAATTATGCCTTTTTATTTTTCTCCATTAGCAAGTCCTACTAGCACAAAGTAAATAAAGCCACCATGGTCTTTCCCCAGCAGACACACTAACTGTTTTTATTCTTTATTCAGTTTACAATATAAAGGGCTATTTCTCCCCCCCTCCTCCTCTTCTTGGAGAGTTTCCTCGCACAGACCCTGCAAACAGAAGCACCCAACTGTACATGCGATGCGTGAGGCTGGCACAGAAGCGTTCAGAATTGCAAGCACATACCCTAGACAGCTCTCAAAGTCCCCGCAGCCAACGGCAGCCAAACAGCACTTTACAGCCAGGCGCGGAAAAGATATTAGCTTTTTTTTTTTTTTTATACTCTAGTAAATTTGCTTTTTACATCTATTTCTTTTCAGAAGGGCTTGTTATTGAGCTTACTGTCCACAAATTCCATTGATCTCAGGCTGTGACTCAATCCATATGCTCACGCTTTGACACCAGCACAGCAAGCGAGCGATACAAATCCTGTTCAGGCTACAAACTTATTGATTTTATAGATTTCCCCCAAAGTTGTGATAATGATATATCATTGTTAAATTTGGTAGAACAAACTGCTTTCCCAATCTGTCAATGCGAGCATGAAAACCAATTCACAGCCTTGTTTAGAAGGCTTTCGCGCTGGAGAGTAAGTACAGCCGGAGGAAGCGGATCCCCGCTACCCGGTGGCTGGCACCAACCTGATGTATGACTCCTTCCTCGCTGCCCTTCCCTGACCCGCCGCCATACACACTGGGCTGCCAGACTGGAACTCGCCGGCCACAATTATCCACAGTCATTCTTCCCTGGCATGCTCAGTATTAATTATTAACAACTGGGGGCATGTTGCTTGGGTGACCCACATCAGTAGGTTTTAAACGACAATTTTGGTAATTTTAATATGCTATTCAGATGCAGTTGGTTACATTAGGATCCTGGGCTTATTGACTTTAATAGGTCAATTTTTTCCCCCCTGCAATTGTTCCCTGGCCTCCATCTTTAGGAAGCAAGGCAGCTGCTTCCAGCAGGGGGCAGACTTCAGAAGACATTTGCTTTTCAAAGGAGGACACCTTTGCCACTGGCCCACCTCTGAGTTGGGTGACACCACTTGCCCCTCAATCCTCTGCTCATTTCTCTGCAGAGACTGGCTAGATCGGGGAGTCCTTCCAGTCTGCTAGGGTCCCATTAACTAGACTCCTTTCTAAGGCAGTTGTGTCCCCAAGTATTCATCTGAGTGCCCTCCGATTCACCCCACCTTCTGACTAACCCTCTGTCATTCATTTGAAATCTCTATTGCATGTAGGTGACTGCACATGTGTGTTAACATTTCAACATGTGTGTTCATGTCTATTTCCAACTTCCTGATCAGCAGGAATGCTTTCTACCATTTACTGCGTGATTTCCTCGGGTCATGAAGATTATAATTATTTTTGATGTTTTCCAAAGTACTCATCATCTCCCCACTTTTTTTTTTTTGAGACAAGGTCTTGCTTGGGTGCCCTGGCTAGGGTGCAGTGGGCTATAATGTAAGTCATCATAGCTCACTGCAACCTCAAACTCCTGGGCCTCAGAGATCCTCTTGCCTTGCCTCTTTTTAAAATTTGAGTATTTGTATGGTCTCCTTTTCCCCTTTTGTGTCCTCATCTGTTTTTGCTGCTTTTTACTTTCTTACGCAGGGACTCATACCAACTCTTCTCACTTACTAATCTATTAGTCCTCCTCCCACTAATTTCAACTATACAGCTTAATAAAACAACTGAAAAGCCAGGCCAGAGTCTCATCCCCCCAGATAAAATCCAGGTCTCTCCCTCTCTCACTCTCTCTCTCCCTAAGAACATGTCATTGTCTTCTGAAAGTACTATCTGTTTCCTTGCCCTCCCACACGCCCCTGAACTTGTGGCCACCATCTCATTTGAGGACACAGTGTCAGCCTCCAATCTTGACTCAACCCGGATGTCATGGAAAACGTATCCCGTCAGCTGATGATTCTCAGCTCCAATTCCACTCACTTGCACCCCCGCGGTTTTCATTTCCCCCTCATGCACCTGTTTGTTCCAACATGGGTTGAGACTTAGGTTTCCGATAGCCTCAGAGGAAACTTATCTGAGTGAACAGCATCCTAGTCCAAGAGAAACCAAGCATAGTATGGCCCTGGCCATACTTGACCTTTCCATTCAGTTACTTCGAAGACTTAACCTTGTTTATCTTCTTTAATGCTAATATTAACTTATATCCTTGTGGTGCCTTCATGTGGGCACTATGAGAGCTTTGTCCCAACCCACGAGAGGGACACCATTCCATTTTATAAATGAAGACATTAATGTTGACACTATGAGTCATCAAGTTACTAAGAAGCATGGCAAACCTAGGTCTTTGGGGCTATAAAGCCGGTGGTCTTTCCAACAGAGCGTATTTCATCCACATTTTATTAAATTAACAACCTGCATCAACCTTTGCATTCCAGGGACTCTACTTCCCTCACCCAATATAATGGTTGAAAATGATTTTATTGCCATGTCTCATCTATTTCCATCAACCTGTTTTGTAGCAGAATTTTTTTGTGATTAATTTAATGTTTTTCCTGCTGGAGAAAAAAAAATCATATAGCAATGGCAAGAATCATCATTATGGAAATGACTCCATTCTCTTCTGCAATTTGGGGGTGAGATTGGGTGGCCTGAGAGGGGCTCATAATCTTACAGAAAAAAAAAATAGTCCCTTAAGGAATTTGTGATATATTATCTTTTCGAAGATCACTAAGATGGGAGATTTGAAACGTAAAGAAAATTCTGACACAGCCCAAACATGTAAGATTATTTACAGGCCTGGATCCTGTATGGAATTCTCGTGCCCCTAGCAAGAGAGTTTCCAGAAAAGCACCAGTACAATTAGGTCCCCAGACAGGAAATCACAATTAACTAAGCTGGCTATTCTACTTAACCCACCCATTGCAACTTTCAAATGATTTACTGGGGTTTCTTGGACTCAAACCCTCCCATCTTCCAAGGACAGATGGAAGGACATGTCTTTCTAAAAGAAGAAAAAGACAATTAAAATTTTATGATGAATAAGATTCCTTCCCCCACCCCTGAATTCTTACCCTGAACACACACACTCTTGCAGACCTAACTGCCCTCCTGTTCATAATTGCACTGGTCCAAGCGTGCAGAGCCTTCACACAGAATGATGGCTTCCCCTGTCTCCTGCATTTGTTCGGCTCCTCTGGGAGGAGCAATTTACAGAAAGCATTATCGATTTTTGCCATAATAGGTACAGAGATGCCTCACCGTCCCTACTCAGCCGGCTTGCTCTCTGCATCACAACTGTCAGGCCAGTTTGTGAAGCCCCGTCATTATTTTTTTTCAAGTAAATCCATCACAAGGTTGGGGTGGGGAGAGGGAAGGGAAGTGATGAAAATAAAATTATTTTCACCTTGCCATACGAAAGGATGCTCATATCCTCCATTGGAAACGAGTGCAAGCACTGTTGAACAGCAGAAAAAGAAAAGAAAGAAAAGGAAATTTGCAGGATGTCAGAAAGAAAACCAGCGGAAAGACAGGGAGATCTAGTTGGGATCTATGTGAACGATTCTAAACACAGTTTTACCTGGGCTCAAGCTTGCTCGGGGGTAGGGGGGAGCTAAACCACTGGCACACATTGTCTTTAGTGTGGAATAAAGGAAAAGAGGATATGTATTTATTTGTTTGCTTATTTAATTATTTGTATGTGCAACACGGAATCAGCTCTGAACCGCCTTTCTCCTCAAACCACCATCTTTTGACAACGCCAACAATTCCCCCTTGATTTCATTCCTTGAGCCAGAAGTTTCTTGATCCTCCCTGCCCCAGCTCACGCCTCCCTGGTCACCAGAAGCCACTTGTATTTGGCTACCACCTGCATGTGAATGTTAATGTTCCCTCCTTTCAGATATTGCTTAAAATGCAAACAAGCCTCTCAGAAATCACATAGAAAACAAACAGGAAACAAGCCACACTCCAGGCACACATCACAGACACTCACTTGCTGAAGCCTTTAGAAATCCTTGCCCCGCCTTGGTCACTGATGGGCTCTTCCCATAGGTTGTCAGGGTCCTGAGGAAGGGCGGGGCTTACTGTCCTTCATCTGATAGGTTGGGGCCGCCCTCTTCCCCCTCGATTCCTAAACTTAGCCTTGTCTGAGCCTTGGAAGATTTAATCCAAGAATTGGCTCTAGATCCCACTCCCTGTCCACCAGTTCATTAGCCATGAAAAGTGATAGCCACTTCGGATTTTTACGACACCTTGTCCAGACTTGGGCCACAGAGCCTCGCACAATTACCCAGCTCTTTGCATACAGTCTGCCAGCCTCTGGCTGGGGCAGAAGGAACTCAACAGCCACCCAACGGCAGAATGAGAAGTGGCCAGTTTGCTCCTGGTCTATAGTGAAGATCTGGTGATGTTCTGTTCCAAGCAATGCTTTCCTGAAAGCACATTTACTCTGATATACATTCGACCCCTACCATGTTGTCTTTTCTCCACTCCCCCAGCCTGTGAGCCTCCAATCCTCAACTGCAAGAAATACATGCCCTTAAAAGCAGGCAAATCCCTCATTCCCTCCTGCTTCTGTTTGGCAGAAACATTTTCAAACAGATAAGTTTTGAGAGAAGAAGGTGCAGCTGAAAGAGGCAGGCCTGAAGCCCACGTGGACCCTGGCTCTCTGGGGCCAGATCATGAACTAAGTCATGTTTAAAAACAAAACCCCAACCCTCCTGTATCAGACCATACAGAAAATGTACCGGTGTCAAAGTAAGGAATGTGATTAGTTCCATAAAACCTGTAATTCTGACTAAGGGTTCCCAGTTCACTGTTACCCTTGATGCCATGAGCTAAACTACGACGTGGCCCTGTGTCCTGGACATCTTTGTCTATCAAGAAGGAAAAAGAAGAATCTTGGCCATTGTGAACCTTCACTTTTTAATTGTTTCAATGATCCCACCTGAGCCTGGGGTCTTGCTATCTTCCCCACCCAGAGGAAAATGAATCATAAGGCTTTGGGAAAGACTATGGTAAAAAGACATACGTTTTCTAAAATTTGCAAAAGTTAAGATATAGGGTTTTGTTGTTGTTGTTGTTGTTCTTTTGTTTTTGAAACAGAATCTTACTCTATTGCCCAGGCTATAGTGCCACAGTGTCAGGCTAGCTCACAGCATCCTCAGACTCCTGGGCTCAAGCAATCTTCCTGCCTCAGCCTCCTGAGTAGCTGGGGCTATAGGTGCCTGCCATGACACCTGGCTAATTTTTCCATTTTTTTTTTTCTTTTCATTAGTAAACATGGGGGTCTCACTCTTGCTTGGGCTGGTCTTAAACTCCTGAGGTCTCACTCTTCCTTGGGCTGGTCTTGAACTCCTCAGCTCAAGCAGTCTCCCAGAGTGCTGAGATTACAGGGGCGAGCTGCTGTGCCCAGCCAAAAGTAAGATAAGCAAGGAGTTTGGGCCACTGTGTCTTTTCACACTGCCTCCGTTATGCCTCCCTTCATGGCACATGGCACCTGAGTGATCACTGGCGTTTGAGGACCTGCTTTGCATTTAGTGTGGCTTTAGAGAAATATATTTATGGAAGGTTCCTAGGCCTGCTTAGGAACACCTAGGTCATTGCCTGCCAACTTGATAAAAGGAAATTTCTACACACACCCTGCTCCCAAAATGGTAGTTGATGCTACTACAACAGACTCTTAACAACTACTCTAAGAATGATGGATAATAACTTACTGGACTCTTGCATGAGCCAGACATTGCTGTGTAAGGGTATCATAGGCACTGTTTCATTTAATTCATTAAACAACGAATGTTTGCTGTCTCCCACCGCTAGAACGGTGCCTGGTGCCTGGTCACTGTGTAATAAACAACTGTGAAGTTGTCGTGGAGTAATGGGCAAGGGCACCAAAATAAAGTCCACAAAGAGGAAATGTAACAGACCAATAAACACGAATAATCGATAAAATGGAAAACAAGACCGAAATACAACAATGTCTATCTAACAAGCTAGATAGACAACATCCATTGTCTATCTGGCAAGCTTCATTCATTTCATTTTTTAATGGCAACCCTAAGTGTGGGAACGAGTTGTAGACGTGAGCTGCGTGGGCATAAATTCAAACAGCCTTTCCAAGTGATAATCTGGAGATATTTACCAACACTCTTGAAAATATTTATCCTCTTTGACCATTCACTTTCATGTTTGGGAATTGATCCTAAACATTAGAGAATTACGTACTGATGTATGAGGAAGATTTCTTTTTTTTATCACAATATCATTTAAAAGAGAGGAAAAATTATATAAAATCTAAACGTCCATTTCCATGGTTATCTGTTAAATGGTGACATAAAATTTGGTCCCTTCGCATGATAAAATGTCATGTAGCCATTTTAAATCACGCTTTTAAAGTAGCACTTAATGACACAGAAAAATATACCATAATGTGGAGTTAAATGAAACAAATTGTGTGACATGGCCTCAATTTTGCACAATTCCGCGATGTCTGTATGACTATATATCCATGCATTGAAAAAACTCTCAGAGATGACGACTACAAAACAGGGTCATCTCTGTCTGATAGAAGTACTGGCAATTTTGTTCTCTCTCCTCCTCTTCCTGCTTTTCCCAAATTTTCCAGAATGAGACATTTTTTCAATAAACATATTGATAATTATCAATGTTTCCAAACATAGGAAAACATTCAGGAAATCTGGGGTAGAAGTTTCCAGAAGTTTCCAGAAGTTCTGTAAAATACGTCTGTGGGCCAAATGCGGATGAAAAATTTGAATTCTTCCAGGCAGGATCTGTCTGTCCCAGTTCACCACAATTCTCATTCCTGCCAATGTTCGTACATTATCCTGACCCCTGTTGGTTTCCCAGTCCTTGGATCAGCTGACCATTTATCTCTGTTAGTAAGCCAATGTTTTGGTCAGTGATGAACTGATATCCTAACTATAATGTGAAGTCCCCACCGGTCTTGGCCCTAATTGATGCACCTGCTACATGCTAGCCCCTTCTCACCTGGATATACCTTTTATCCACTGGCTTTTTTGAAATCAGGGACTTACTAAAATTATCAGAAATTTTAGCAAGGCTCTCTCATGCTTCATAAGTAGCATGGTAAACACAGCTTGTGCCCATTATTTACTGAATGTTTAGAATATGTCAGGAAAAAATTCTAAGTATTTATAAGTATCTTTAATACTTTGCACAATCCTAAAAAGTTATTATTATTCCCATGGTATAGATCAGTGCTTTTCAATCTTTTTTTAATCTCACGGCACACTTGAACCTACAGTTAAACTTCTGCGGCACACTTAAATTATGTTGATCAAAAAGTAGATTTTAAAAATTATAATAACTGTGCTTTGAATTGCTTGTGAAAATAATTTAATTAATGATCCTTAAAAATTTTCACGGCACACCTTTCAGACCCTCTCAAGGCACACTGGTTGAAAATCGCTGGCATAGATGATCAAACGAACACAGAAGGATTAAATAATTTAAACCAACAAATATTACTGAGTCTCTACAACAGGCAGGCCCTGGGCCAAAGGCCACAGTGCCGGAGCCTTGTTCTTTCCTCTGCACCCACTACTCTCTGCCACAAAGTCCTCCATTACATTGCCCCCCTGGCCTCTCCCCAAAATGGTAACTCTGTTCAAGGGATGGCTTAATAAACTATTATTGGATTTCAATTAATTTATCAATTAATTATAATTTTACATTAGTCTGCATCAATATTAACTAAGCAGAACGACAAGGGACTTGGATTTGAGTTGAGGATAAATGCGGGACGCACAGTCTGTGCTGTGCAGTGATGCTGATACAAAGACACATCTTCTTTTTATATTTCCCTCTTTGTTCCTCGGGCCACTAATCACATGAAAGCACATTATCGAAGAGGGCAATTATACCAGTAATACGATACACAGCATCTTTTATGAGAATAAGATACCCCAGAAATCCCAAAGACAGTGCTATCTGCTATCAAGGCTGTTGGCATGAATGTACGTGGGAACAATGCCACCAGTAAATTACACAATTTCAATATTTTATTCATTCATTCGATAGCTATTGGACACTTCCTGGTTGCTTAGGGCTCAGCCAAATACTGGGCCTACAGCTGTGAGCAAAATGCAGCAGGTCCTTGCCCTCATGAAACTTACATACCAATGTAGCAACAGACAATAAATGAGTATTCACATTCTGAACAGAGATAATGGTTTTGGAGAAATCAAGTAGGGTGATGTGAGGATACTCAACTGGTTGACAGAGGCTTTGGGCGTTGCTCATTTGGACTTAGGAAAAATGTAGAGTGAATGGAACAAAATTCCAATGGTCAGAATTCAATTTTAAGCTATCTGAGAGACCAACATTATTTTCCTAAAACTGACCTTGACTTTATAAATCAAACAATCCTTTCCCTCTCTTGGCTCTGATTCTTTTTTTTTTTTATTGAATGGTAACTATGTACATTAATGCACTTCTGGGGTACAGTGTGGAGTTTTCACATGCAATCTGAAATATTTCCATCAAACTAGTCGACAGAGCCTTCATGTCACTTTCTCAGTTATTGTTTTAAAACGTTCACATTCTACTCATAGAAAGATTCACTTGTACCATTGGCTCTGATTCTTATGCAGTAAAATCAAACTTCTTCCAAATGCAGAAGTTCTTTTCTCTCGTTGCCCCTTCAGAGGAGAGAGGCAGAGTACTTTTTGACAGCGGTTCTCAACCTGTGGGTCAAATGTTCCCTTTGTAACAATGAAAATACATCTTGCATATCAGATATTTACGTTACGATTCATAACCATAGCAAAATTACAGTTATGATGGAGCAATGAAAATAATTTTATGGTTGGGGGGGGTCACCACAACATGAGGAACTGTATTAAAGGGTCACGGCATTGGGAGGCATTAGGAAGGTTGAGAACCACTGCTTTATGAGATACACTGGCATAGAGATCATCATATATGCCCAAATCTCCAGAAAAGCGTAATTTGTTTTCCTAAGGAAGAACTAAATTATAAATGTGAGTTGCATGGAGAGAAGATTCAAACATGGATGTAAACCATGACGTGTGGAATAAAATTGCCCGCCATGATATGAGTAGGAAGGGTTCACAAGGAAGACGTGTGACTTTTCTGTGCAAACTGGATCTCAGACAAAAGGCTTCTCAATCTCTCTGAACAGGGTACATTTTATATTAATAATTGTTTAGTATCTACTGAAACAAAAAAGATGCAACCAGACACAAAGAGAGCTAGGCATTTGCCACCTGCTTCCAAGCAGAATGGTTGAATTGGAGGGTCAGTTCCAAACTCTTTCTTTCTACCTCCATCTGTCTCAATACTGAACTCACTTATGCTCACATGGCTTCCCGAGAAGTGTGTAGTCTTCAAACTGAATGCAGAGGCCTGATGACATAGTGCAATGGTTTTCCCTTCCATTAACGGGGGCCAGGACTTCCCATCCATTTCACCAAAGTGGCCCAATGTCCCCGCAGACAGATTACCTGATAATACCCACTAGGAGAAACATAGTCCCATTGGCCACAAATTCTCCTTCACTGTTGGGTCTCCAAAGACTTTACAGATGGTTTAGACTGAGAATACAGATGACCAGAACCAGAACCATGTGGAAGCATCTTAACAGAGATCTAGGGAAGCATTATTAAAAAACAAAACAATGACATGAAGGCTGTGCTGACCAGTTGGATGGAAGTACTTCAGATTGTGTGTGAAAACCCCACACTGTACCCCAGAAGTGCATTAATGCACTTAGTTACCATTCAATAAAAAAAAAATAAAAAAAAGAAGACGCAAAATAAGATATTGCTTATTTATAAGATATCGCTTAAATAGCAGAAGAAGGTGGGTTCTTCCCTAGTGATATTGATTCTAGTACTGTTCAGAAAATTCAAAATGAGAGATGATATGAATGTGTAACCATAAACATTACATTACACCATAAAATGTAATGCTGCTCCACTATTAAAAAGTGTTGTTGAAGATTACCCAATAAAGAAGAATGTTCTCAGTGTACTGCTGAGCTGAAAATACAGACTATGAAATAGTATAGGCACTAGGAACCCCAACACGCAATTAGAAAAAAGATGAGAAGGGTGTACACCAAAATGTCCACAGTGGTCATCACATTTACTTTCTTCTTTTGCCTGGGATTGTTTTTGTAATGTAAAAAAAGACATTTCTTCTATGTGTGACTTAAAAAATTATAGACCTACTTATTAAGCCAATGAGCTATATGACCCACAAAACAACTTCGTCAAATGTAGGCTAACCTGGGTGAATTAAATGATCTTTAAAAATTCTCCCAACACTAATGATCTATTCTTCTAAGAGCCAGAAGCATGAGGCAACAAGAAGGGTGAGAAAGACGAGGAAACCCAAGAATACCCTGACTACGGAAGTGTTGAAGAAAACAATCTAAACTATTTTCAACCGGTGACAGAGCCTATATATAGGTCAGCATTAGTCTGCGATGAAATGTTGGCCAGGAAACTTGAAAAGATAATTTGCTGATTTTTTTCATAAAAGTATGCAGTGTGAGATGGTCTCCTTTCACTTTTGTTTAGGGGATGCTGGGGAATAAAGGTGGGTCCTTTCTTTTATGAAATAGGTGATAATAAATAGCAATTGCGTCTGTTTAATACCTTCATATAACCAAATCAAAGGCTGACAACCCCTGTGTCTGTTTCCAAAATTTCAAACCTTTACTTGATCTTAGGCATTCAAATTTAGAGACTACTAATTTTTATATCATGTATTCCTCCTAGAACGAGATTCGCAAACCTGTGGTTCTCAGGAAGAATGAAGCCACAGATGAATTTTATTGGCTAGCAAATGGGAGTGATCACTACTGGATTCACATCCCCACGGGGCAACAAGATGCTATTGTTGACAGCCTGATGTCTGCCCTACACTGGTCACATTTGGGTATTTACCTATAGCCCTAGCATTAGGGCTCAATACCTTTAGTCTAATGCCAGGGCTCTGAGCAAATACCCAAATGTGACTGGCGTAGGCATTGAGTCTGCCACCCTTTTTAAATACACACTTAATGGTCTGTTTTCAGGAGGAGAGAACTTTAGGGGATTATGGAAGCCACATTCTGTTTTGTGGGGTTGGAGAGAAACTAGCATAGCAAGTTTCTGGCTTTGGGTTCAAAAGCTTGGCATGGCTGATCAATGTTACAGCAGTAGTTTTTCAGCTTCAGCCAGTAGCCAGGACAGGAAAGCAAAGCAAATACAAGGAATCCTTAAAAACACAACTCTAAGCGCTTTTAACGACACCAGCTGGTCCAGGAACCCCTCCCCTTGGGCGATGCCTCATTTAAATATTTTCATGCCTTGGCTTTCTCCTTCCAAAATCGCTCATACCATAAAAATAAAGCAAGAAAACACCAAGAATTTTAAACACCTCAGTCTGTAATGGGATTAGAGCATCTGTAAGGTGTAAAAAATGATTTCATTGTTTCCTATAAACTGGCTCCTTCCTCACCAGAAATGGGCTCAGCCAAGATACAGAAAGCGACTTTTTAAATGGCATATATTAAATCTGACAAACATCTGGTCAATCAAATTTACAGCAATACATAGGGTCTAATAAAGGTTTGTTTCTTCTTGAAGAACAAATTTAAAGATTTTTTAAAGGCTTTTATATATAAAAAGAAAACTAGACCTGCATTTCTTGGCCGAGGTTGACTGCAAATGTTCCTGGCCACAAAGGGATCTGTTTCCTCAAGGCGGTAGCAAGGCAGACATGTGCTCAGGCTCAGAGGCCAACCACTCTCTGGCATCAGTTGTCAAAGGAAAAGCACTCAGGATGGCCTGGGAGGGGCACAGGCAGGGTCCAACTGTGGTCATCAGAGGAACAGACCAAGGTAGCAACTGAGAACCCCAAGGGGGTAGAGGTCGTACTCACATCAACACACTGATTTTCCTTGTTTCTCCCTGTGTGTGTGTACATGCATATGTGTCAGTGTGTGTGCAGGAACAGGGAGAGGGTGGAGTACAGGTTGCTTAGAGTCAGAGGCAAAAGAAGAATGAAGAAGAAAGCACTGGGAAGCTATCCAAGTATTCCCCTTCACCCCCACTCTTTCAACTCTGCTACTATTTGGAATGAGGTTAAGGACACAATTTAACACAGCAGTCCCTAACCCTTTCGGCACCGAGTTTCACAAAAGACAATTATTCCAAAGGATGGGGGTGGGATGGGACAGGAGGAAGAGTTCAGGTGATCATGTGAGCAACAGGGAATGGCTACAAATTCAGATGAAGCTTCTTCTCTTGCTTGCCCACCACTCACCTCCTACTGTGCAGCCTGGTTGCTCACAGGCCACTGCCCAGGATCGGATCACAGCCTGGGAGGTGGGGACTGCAGACTCAGCACATTTGGAAGTAGGGATGGACAGGGCTACTGAGAATAAAACTGGAGCTTCTCCTTCAAACCACGAGTGATTCAAGTTACAAATGAGAACATCTACTCCCGTGCCATAACTTTTGCCAGCCCGACAACCTGGCACAGTGTGCTAACCCATCAACCCCATCATCACCCCATGAAGCCAGAGCATAATTGGGAGAGAGGTCATTTTGAAAATATTAAACCATTTAATTTTTCCCATTATGTAGATTCCTCTCACCATCCATTTACTGTTTCACTGCTTCAAGGGAAGGGGAGAAACGTAAAAGCTCTTCTTCACAGAGCCGTGGTGGGGTGGAGGACCTGAATTGATTAGCTATAGAACAGAGTAGATGTAGAGTATCACCCAGGGAAGGAAAGAGGAGAACAGATCCAAGTGTCTCAGCTTCCCCTTGGGGGTCAAAACTTTCAGCTCACCCAGGGAGCAAAGGGTGAGAGAAACCCTTATGTAAGTACGCTGTTCCTTCCAATGTCATGGGACTTGCTTTTTCATGCTACCAAGACGTATTGCTGCCACCACATTGTTTGGAAGAGGTTGAAGGAGGCAGCTAACAGGATGGACTTGAGAGAGGTTTGCAACCTCAGCAATGTGATACTTGGGGCCAGACACCTCTTTGTTATGGGGGATTGTCCTATGCATTGTAGGCTGTTTAAAAGAATCCTTGGCCTCTAATTTTTAGACACCAGTAGCACATTTCGTCTCTCTGGTTGAGACAACCAAAATGTCTTCAGATACTGCTTCCCTGGGAAGGCAGCAATATCACTCCCTGTTGAGAATTATGAGACTGAGGTAACAAGCTAGTGCTCAGAGCCAGTGCCAGAACACAGGTAGCCAACAAGAACTAGATGCCTCAAGAGCATCTAGTGGACTTAATGGGAGAGGTTATGGGACTAGGAGGGGACTGGAAGCACTGGCCAAACCTTCACAGATCCTGGGAAGACCAGCCAGATAAGGGATGGGGTTGTAGGTGCAGGAGCAGTAAACAGCTAGGGCCAACCCAGGCTACTCAGGCTGCAGAGGAGACCCAAGGCCAGCGTCCCCACACTGGGATGCTCTCCTTCAGCTGCCATCGAGAAGACACACTCTTCCCCAGCACCCAGTGACCCCTGGGTTAATGAGGCATGGTGGGACAAGACTGTTTAAGAGAGAAACATCCTTCCCTTTCTGCAAGGGTATCTGAATCTTTCAGCCACCCAATATTTATCCCAAACAGAATGAATGTAACTTAGAGATTTTAAAGTCCAGGAGATGGGATTGCCTTTAGCTAACATGTTTCAGTTTCTTTTACCACTGAGCATTGGTGGCAATGCAAGGGTAAGATGAGATCAGTTGTAGTCAGAGTTGTAGAGAGTATCTGGGCCACGCTACACTTTATCCCAGATTTCCGTCTGCTCCCCTCCAGTTCCCAGGTTTCTGGCTCTGGCTCTGGCTAGTGGCTCTATTCATGACCTTCATCCTTGGGGATCTGCTTCTCAGTCTTTCCCAGCCTTTGGATTTCACTGTTTCTCAAACAGCTGTGGCTCTTTCTGATGTGGTCAACTCCAGGACACAACTCTTTGCCCAGGATTCCATTTGAACCTTTGTAGGATCCCCTTCTCAAAAAGAGAAGAAACCTAGATTTGCTTCCATGGCTTAATCTAAAGCCTTCCTCAATCAAAGTGCCCTACCCAGCCCCTTCCAGGATAACCAGAGAAATACAAATAGGGTCATTCCTGAAGACAAACTGGACAGATCAGTGTCAACACATAGATTTTTCTGCCTGCTGAATACAGAAATTAATATAAGGCTTCTAGGGAACAAATTCCTACTTTTCTGACTCTCCACAATAAAAGTGTTAAAAAAAACTTGGTGACCCTTTCAAGGAAACTTACTCCATGATAAAGGCAGAAGAAAGAATCCTCAGTGTGGAAGCAGAATAAGAGGTGGCTTTGCCTGCACTGTGGCACACGATTTCATTCATGATTTTGCTACAGCTCAAATTCCATTACAACCAAAATGACACCGTCATTAATCCTCACATAATACCCTCCCTCAACAACAGCCACAAAAAATTCTGAGTCTCAGTGGGCAGTTCACTTATGTCATGGAAAAATCCAGTGTGTCCTACATAGACAATTCCTTTCAAGAGGTTGGACTTGTAGGAGGAGAGTGGGCAAGTACCCAGAGACATCTAAATTCCATATGGTTCCCGTCTATCTCAGGAAGTTGGCATCAGGTCCCTAATTGTGCTCTTCCCAAGAGGCCCACTCCATGTGCAACTGAAAGGAACTTAAGCCTCATTCATGCTAATGAGGCTCTTTATTGGTCCAACAAGACAGAGCTTGAAAGCTTGATATTTCCGGCCATTTTTTTTTTTTGCCATACAAAGAGACCAAGTGTCAGTATGGAACTCAGGGACAACATTCATGGCTACCATTTTTGTCTCAAGAGTGCAAATAAGACAGCGGAATTCCAAGAGAGTCTTGAGAGCTTCAAGCTCTACCCTAGACTCAAAGGAAACCCTGGGCTCTCTCCGTAGATGTCGCTGTGGTCCTGTCCAGGGCTGAGCAGCACATTCCCCATCTTTGAGAGGGAAGACAGCCAGGGAAGAAGAGTGAATACTTGAAAATTAATGATGTCAGTCTGTCTTCATATATCAAACTAATTTGAAAGGGCTTTAATTTTCTTAAAGGATAAAAAAAGGTTTCTTTGCTAGATTAAACTTGCGATTGTCATTCATATATTGTTTATAAGGTAGTCATCTCTCCGCTCTGTATTTTTTTGTTTTTAATTTTGTATACTAGTTAGCAGTGAAGACTTGTCTGCGTGTATCAGAAGGAATAAAGACAGAAACGTCCTTAACTGTCAGTTTTAATAAGAGGAGTCAACATGCTTCTATTCAGGTTAAATATTGTCCTGTCACATTTCAATAGAGTCAACAGATTTTTTTTTAAAAGAAAAGTCAAAAGCACTGTGTATGCAAAAAACCCACCCTGTCATAGAATGTCAAAGCCCTTCTTTATCTGGGGGAGGGGCGTGGAGGTAGGACAGAAAAATCTTTTGTAAAATGTAAAAAAAAAAAATTACCACTCAACTGGCGCTGACATAAAAAAGGGTGTTTTTTTTTTTTGTTAGAAAAACAAAGAAAATCTCTAATTTAATAATCACCTGCAAAGTGTTATTGTGATGGGAACAAAAAACACACAATCAAAGTCATCTTTTTAAAGTAACTATAGTGTTTTTGAAGCAATCGCTGCACTTTATAGCAGCTCGCACACATAAACTCGTGATGTTCGGAGGGGTAAAAAGCCACTCCGAACTCTTCAAGGAAAGTTTCTCAAATAACGAGTGACAGGCTACAATAAGAAAATGTAAATGGGACATTATGTTCAAAATAAAACCAAACAAGATTTTTTTTTAACCCAAAACATTTCAGCTGGTAGGCATCCTGTAAGCTTAAGTTGCAAGAGTAGACTCTTCCTTTACGGAACGACTAACGTGTTAAAGAGACACATTTCGGAAAGACAAGGCCAGCGAGAGCTGGGCATATTTTGTTCAAATAACAATTTGCAAAATAAACTACTAGAATAAAGTTGTCTCTTTGTTTCCAGGGCCTGCCGATTTGTTAAAAAGGCGAACCTTGTCTGGAGGTTTCAGAATTTGATGTTTTTATTTGCCGCAAAGAACCATAATCGTAGAAATGAACACCAAACGAAATCCTTCCCATCAAGTAACCGTCTCTACGTATCAGGTCAAGGTAAAAAGATATGTACAGCTTTCTAGATGAAGTCATATTCAGAATTAGCTCAAATTGGATAAGAATCAAATCAAATAGGGTTAACTCTTCCCAAGAACGGCAAGGAAGGCCTAACTCAGAACTTCAAGACTTACTTATTATTGAAGCCCAGGCTTTGTTATTGAGAAAAGAATACTCTAAAGAGAGTTAATTTTGAAAGGTTTCACGGAGGTCTAATAATTCCCTGGAATGATACACTTGACAACAAAAGACTAGAGTTGAGCCAATCTGCCTCACGTTCTTTCAATGGTCAATGAAATAAACATACAAAAGAACAGACAATCTTGCCTTGGTTTAGAGTGACCACATGTCCCGCTCTGCCCAGGACTGCTCCAGGTGACCCCTGTTCTGGTGTTTTATTTGTTTTAGGATCTGTCTTGGATTTTTCTCTTTTAATGAAATATTATTAGTCATAGCTGCATTTAAAAAATAATCTGAAATAGATCTATCAGACCTGCACTTTATGTCTCTAATTTCTGCTATGGTTGTGGGTAACAGAATTCTCACATTCACACATAGTTAAATCTGAAAAATGACCAGTATCTCTTTTCTAGACCCTTCCCAGTGGTACCTCCTACCTTTCTTTTAAGACCAGGTTGCAGACCAGGTGTTGATAAATAGAGGTCTTGTGGAGACCAGCTGGGGTGGTTCACACCTGTAATCCTAGCACTCTGAGAGACCGAGGTGGGTGGATTGCCTTGAGCTCAGGAGTTTGAGACCAAGAGCAAGAATGAGTTTGCCTTGAGCGCAGGAGTTTGAGACCAAGAGCAAGAGCGAGATTCCATCTCTAAAATAATAGCCAGGCATTGTGGGAGGCGCCTATAGTCCCAGCTACTTGGGAAGCTGAGACAAGAAGATCTCTTGAGCCCAAGAGTCTGAGGTTGCTGTGAACTGGGATGTGGATGGCAGTCAACGAGAGGGAGACTCTGTTTCAATAAAAAAAGAAAAAAGAAAAGTTCTTGGGGAGAGCAAGTTCCGCTGGTCCATGGTGGTGGTGAGAGAAGAATTTGTCACTGCCTTTGCTGGCTTCTTAGCTCATGGTCCTTGCTTTTTAACTGCACAAAGGTGGTAGTGGGGTTATTAAGAAAAGTAGAAAATTACAACAGCCTGGTTACTGATCATACAAGAAGTAGTTTGTGCACGCTTGCTGGTGGGTTTTGTTCTTTAGTGAGAATAATGAGAATCTGCGGCTACTTATTTATTTTACTATTAGGTATTGCTTTTTAAAACAATTTTCTGTACAAATTCTTTAGGCAGCAATAAGCTCCAAGCCACAAAAATGCACCTTTATAGAAAATTTACGTTCTGAATTTCTGCTTCTAAAGGAAGTTGATGAGAGCTTGGGACTTGCATTTACCATCCACTATAGAGTCAGTAGATATTTTTTAAAAGAAAAGGAGGGGGTTCATAGTGATACCACTGACTACAAGAAAAGCAAAAGACACAAATATGCTTAAAGTATCATTTTCTACTTGAATTAAAGGGTCAATTTGGTGAATTTCATCTTATGCATTTTTTAATCACAGAAAGTTTTCCTGAATGAAATCAATATGATGGTACCTGTGAGACTATTTTGGCTAAAATATCTACACTCTACATTATAAAAACAAAACAAAACAAAACAAACAAACCCGGAATCAAGGGTATACTCCATTTAATAGAATTTCCTCTGAGTTTGCCAGATACGCTAACATTTTAGAGAGAGTAATTTTCCACTTAAAGTACCATGGCTTACAAAGATCTGCCAATTAATGTGCCAAGGGTTTCAAACAAAAAAAAAAAATGAAACTTTGAAAACAGCAGTCAATATTATGAAAAGTTAAAAATAATAACATTGAAAAGAATACATTCTGTAGAATACTAGTGATGCTTTATTGGAAATGTGGCTAAGAAACTTATTATAGTGGCTAAGAAACTTATTATAGTGTGTGGAGATGTACCACGAATTATTATTCTGTATATGCTATTTTTTAATGTTCACTCAATAATATAAAAAGTTATTTTGGTTTTTCTATAATCTGCACTGAGACATATTACTTCAGTTTTTCAGGAAGAATGATATTTTTAAAATAATTTTTGAGTAAAACCATTTATAGAACTACCAATACAAGGAACTTTAAAATACATATATTTTAGGGGAGCACCCATAGTTCAGTGGTTAGGGTGCTAAACAAACAAACAAACAAAAAGCCAGATGTTGTGACAGGCACCTGTAGTCCCAGCTACTTAGGGAGGCTGAGGCAAGAGAATCACTTGAGCCCAAGAGTTTGAGGTTGCTGTGAGCTATGATGCTACAGCACTCTACAGAGGGTTACAAAGTGAGACTCTGTCTCAATCTTAAAAAAATACATGTATTTTAAGTTTCTTTTAACTGTGGCAAAATATAGATAACATAAAGCTTACTATTTTAAGTACATGATTCACTGGCACACAGCACATTCATGTGGTCATGCAACCATCACCCCAATCTATCCACAAAACTTTTTCATCTTGCAAAACCCAAACTGTATACCCAATAAACGGTAACTCCTCAACCTCCCCTCTCCCCTGCCCTGGCAACCACCCTTCTACTCTCTGTCTTTATGAATATGGCTACTCTAGGTACCTATTATAAGTGGAATCATGCCATTACAACACAACAAGTTTTGATCTATAGATAAAAATGTCAACTATAGCTCTCCTACACTTTCAAAAGTATCCCAGTTAGGAACACAAATGATATATAATTGTCATGCATTCAGGTGATATCGTCCAATGGTGACATCTTGCTCAACCCCAGGAAGGTCCCTGAGAAGGTGCCTTTCTCCAATATGACGCCTTCGTTACATACACACATGCCCAGAGACGCTCCCCGCTGAGCCATGTCACCCTGTGGCTTTGTACAGTGCCAATTTAACTGAGCATGACTTTGCTTCCCAAGGTCCCTTTCCCTGAGTGGTTCCAAGTTACTCCTGCTCCCAAGTGACATTTTGTGCAGGATTTGGAAGGCAGAATGAGATGGCGGCCATTCTTTTTTGTTAACGCTCTGAAGGTCAGTGCACCAGGTTGGACATGGGACATGAGAGCAGCTTATAAACACTAGGGTACCTGCTGGCTCACCCAGGTGACATGCAGCGGCTCCTGGACTCACAGCGCCTCCTGCTGGATCTGCTCCTCCAGCTTCTCAGTCCTCAGCCACATACACATGGGGATGTTTGGTGAAGGGGGTACCATCTCGCAGGTCACCCATGGCTTTGAGGTTAGAAGCAGGCAGAGACAGATGGCCATTCCATTTGGTGCTCATAGATTCAGTTTTCCTCATTGGTTTCTTATTCATCGTAATTCATGTCTATTTCCAGCTTTTCTTCTCAATTGTTAGTCTGACTGATCAATGGAAGGTCAGTTTCAGTGCAAGATGCAGAGACAGGAGCCTGTGGGGACCAAGCTACCAGCTCCCACGGTTGTGGAAGGCCTTAAGCCCTATAAACAACCCCTTATTCTGACTGCTCACGATGGTTCTACTTCTCCACTTGAACTCTGAAACATCATCCTAATTCCTCAAATCCAGGTGGTTCCTGAGTTTGATTTTATAAGCCACCTGCCAGATACAAATACCGAATTTCATAGCCACTTTGATGTTTATGAAATCACTTTCAAATGATTTCTGGCAAACCGAAATTAAAAAAAAAAAAAATGAAGAAAATACCAAGAGGAAAGTCAGAAAATGCTGTGCTTTTCCCCTGCAGGAAAGGAACGAATGCCATTCCTCAGTGGAAAGGGAAGATTCGAGGGTGGGGCCTCCGGCTCTCTCATGGGAATTACAGCAGAAGCCGATTAATTTTCTATCCTTTTATTCACCTCATTTTACCTTTGCACAGTTTCCTTTGGGGCCACTCCATTCCTTTGGGGATGCATTCTGGGACAACGGCCAGTTGGTCAATCTTAGCAGGCACCAGACCCAGGCAGGTAGTACGGCAGGTCTTGAAGAGTAATGCAAGTCAGGACTTTGAGGGGGTCTGTGTCTGCATCAACATATGCTTTATTCATTGTCAGTTCCAAATCCCTAAAGCATGGAGGGTATCAAGACGCACAGGCAGGTGCACGAAATGGCTTTACAGCCAGCTATGTCCAAGTCTCTATGGTAACTGTGACTTCATTTTTGACCACGGATAAATATGTTTGACAAACCCAAAACAGAACGAAGAAAACAAATTTCACCTCTACTCACCCCCCACCCAAGCTCTTTCTTAATTGGTGACCATCCGTGATGAGACAAAGCCAGAATCACCAGCCCAATTCCCAGTTGCACTGAAGGTGTTTAAAGAAGGGGCCCGCGCATTTTGCCAGCATGAAGACTACCATCGACGCCACTGGTGAAGATTAACAATTAAAAATCTTTCCCTGGAAAACGAACACTGTACAGAAAGCTATGCTATTCAAAGCTTCAAAGCAAGGGGTCTGTGAAGGCCCCGTCTACTTGGCCCATTTTAGTTATTTCAATTTACTTTAGGAGAAAAGAAAAAAAAAAAAAATCCCACAAAGCTGACATTATCCTGACATTAGAGAGTAAAGTTTCAGGGATACGGGAGCTATTTAATCATTTTGTGTGTTACCCTGGCTTTTCTGCCGTCTCTTTTTCCTGCGGTTTTGTTCTTTTGCCGCTCATTAACACCTCCCCCAGAGAGTGGGCAGGCGCAGGCAAAAAGAGATAAAACTCAAATCAGACAATTTTATCAGTCAGGCTGTCAACAAGTTGAATATATTGAGAGCCCAGGGGGTGCAGAAGTACTTTTTAGCAGCTTCAATAAAAGGTTTGGTGAGGGAGGAGGTCAACACTAATGGTAACGTTGAGATTTTTTTTTGGATTATCCAGGGATTTTTATTGATTTGTGCCCTCCACACCTCCATTAGGGCCGATAATCAAAAGTGGGGCAAAGATAATTAAGCGTCTTTAGAACTTTCTTAAAGATGGTCTTAAAAAATAAGATCGATCACTTTCATCCCTGTAAGTTCCGGGACCTGTTCGGCAGTTCAAATGGCAAACCAATAAATTAATTTCTCTTACTTTGTCTAGACTCTTCAAATTGTAAGGAAAAAGAAAGCCCTCACGGCGGGTTCTCTGGTTCCCA
>NW_003852442.1:12418568-12427268 GCF_000181295.1 Otolemur garnettii
TGCTGTGTGCACAGAGCGGTCGTGAGGCCACTCTGAAGGTGGAATGAAAAAGACAAGGCCAGGTCTGCCCCCTCTTTCTAAAGGACTGGAATGTTCTTTGACGCTGGAGTTCCAAAGAGGATGTTTCACCGTGGAAGAACGCTAGGCATGACCTGGAACACTGAGATGGCTGCTCCAAAAAGCCCTTGCCCAGTTGGTTTGGGTGCTCTGGAGAATTCAGGGAGCTCCCGTGCTGGAACAGTTTGTATGTCAATTCCTTCTCTCTCCCTTCTCTGCAGGCTGTGTCCCAGGCTGTGGGAGGGCTCAGCTGAGAGACAGCCCCAGTGGAAAGTTAGAAGATGGGAGGAAAGGAGAAATCAGGGTATATCCCCTCTTCCTCAGGTTGGCCTTTTCCAAGCTCCATTTTCTCTGTGACCTCCTCTCTCCTGTAGCTCCAACTCCCAGCAGATGGGCATGCGTGCTATGGTCCTAACTACCACGACCCCCAGGCACCTGCAACCTCCTCCCTCTGCCCCCTGGACAAGGACGGCCTGGCTTTCAGCTGCTGCCAAGCCTTGCCCAGCCTCACTCTTCTCCACTCTTCTCAGCCTCTCCAACGCTCAGACAACTGAATCTTCACATTGAATTTGCTCCCTTTCAAATAACCAGAGTGATTTCTGCTTTCCTGGACAGCCCCCAACGGATACACCAGAACATTTTTTACACTTTACAGATTATTTTCTGCCTTGCTGGTTGACCCAGTAGCTGGAACGTGCTCGTTCCCGATCTCATATTTGGTTAGGACTGGGTTTCTCCACAGTAGCACTATTGGCACTTGGAGCCAGATGATTCTCTGTCCCTAGGGCTGGCTGTGGGTCATTTAGCAGCACCCCTGACCTCAGTCACTAGGTGGGAACGGCACCTCCCCAGTCATAACACTCAAAAATGTCCTCAGACACTGCAAAACATCCCCTGGTGGGGAAGAATCTCCCCATGTTGAGAAGGGACGCTGCTCAACCTGGGGCGATGGGCTGCCTGCTCCCGGCTAGTGAGCCGGCACTCAGCAGCAGGGAAGGCAAGGGCTATGACAGGGGGGCCCAGAGTGGCCTATCCTGTCTACTGACCACCAGAGACGCCCAAGAGGGTGGAAGAAAGGGAAACACAGGTATCCCAGTTGTTCTGTGCATGTTGATTCTGAAGACCAAAGAACCATTTCTCCTCCCACGGGAGCAGGACAGCCTGGGCTGAGCACAGCTATGATAAAGCCCAGACAGGGGCTCTCACTCCCCATTTCTTCCCCTTAAGGGCATGTAGAAAACACACACTGGAGTCTCAAAGCATGAAGGGAAACAGTGACCATGTCTGGGCTCAGGACCTCTGTCATGTCCGCCTCCACCCTCACTTTGAAGTGCCAACCAGCCCACTGTGTCCAATGGGTGACCATCAGAGTTTCCCTCTCCCAGTCCCTGGGAAGGGAGTCACCAACTCCTTGTCCTGTCATTCAGGAAGGGCACAAAGGGACTCTGGGCACCCCAGGCGAAGCATGCCAGCCCTGCTCCTTGCAGCCTGGAGGTAGCACTGTAATTTAATTAAATGTCAATCCCCAGGTATTGTATTTCAAATGCAAATAACTTTGGTAATGTAATATTGTGGCTGAGACTTTAAACTCAAGGAAATCAAGAAAATCAAGTTATGGTTGCTCTTAGAATTAACATTCCTCTACACATTCCTTGGCCACTGGGCTTGCTCTGTGTTGCTAACTATCCACAAAAACACACCCGCGTGACAGATATTTACTGGGCAGTGGGGGGAAGTCTGGCTCCCTCATGGCTGAGCTCTTCCCTGGTAAAGTGATTATCTTTTAAACTGGAGGTCAGATCCATTAGTGGGGACTACTGGTCAGAGCTACCAATGACAAGTAAGCGGGTTTTACTGCAGCCAAGGTCCATTGCTGGCTAATTCTGCCAAGTCTGCCTTTGGCCCTTAGTTTCCCAAAACAATAAAAAAAAAAAAAAGACATTTACTTCCTCCAGCACAGTGCCATCCATAATGGCATGGTATGCCTTTTTGCATGTTTTGAATGCCTTAAAAAAAAATAGAAATCCAAAGTATTTTAAAGGATACTTTAAAAGCCAAACAACACATTTCTGCTGTCTGTTGCTCAAAGTACTTTAAAGGCCAAACAACAAATTTCTGTTGTTCTTTCCTCAGGGCTCGGGGCTGGAGATGATCCTCAGTGTTCAATGAACTACCTCTCCCCTCCTCCCCTCAAGCCCCAGACTCTCAGCCCACAGGAAATTCCTGAAGATTTTAGCTCCCTTCTACCCTGCCCTTCTTTACGGAAGACAAAGGAGTTGAGAAGTCAAATAGCTGGGAAGACAGTTTTCACTTGAAGGACACGCTGAGGTTACCCACTGACGCACCAGACTGATCAGGAGATGGCCGAAGTTTCTATGTGATCAGGGTCTGTGCCTTCTTTTCTTTTTTAAATGAGAAATGTAAAAATGGTTTCCACTGTCTCAGCTACTTGAACAGGAAAAACTGGGCCACATTTGATGATACAAACGTGACCCACAAAATAAGCAACCACGTATGGAGATACCATCTTTATAAAATACCGACTTCATAAGTTAAGTTGGGACACAAGGGGACAGCAAACGGCAAACAGAGAAACACTCAGAAATGAATTCTCTTGACTCTGAATCCTGAAAGTCCATGGTCCCCTGGAAGCAGCTCTTCCTCCGTGGCTGTCTACATTTTCTCTGGCCTGGCTTCCTCCATGTCATGCTGTCCCTCCCTGTCATGTGTTTAAGACACGAGAAGAAGAGGTAGAGAAAACCACCCAGTTGTTCCCAACAGCATCTCAACCAACACTAGGCAGCATTGGGCAGGCAGGTGGCTTTGGATCCTCTTGCAAGGGCAAGATCTCCAGCCAGCCCCACAGAAGCCTGACCTCTGAGCCTCATCGAGTGGGAGATGAAACACCATCATTTTCAGAACTCTTCATTTGAATTCATTTATGGCTCTTCTTTCTTCATCTCAAGAAAGATTTAGATCAATATAGGAACACCTACGCAATCATACGAATGGCAAAACATAACTATAGTCCATAAAGTGGAAAGGAAGAGGAGAGAGAGGGGTGGGGCGATGGCATATGGGAGAAGGGAGGGCATTCGGGGGGACCTCACCTAATGTGCATGATGCAATGATACATTTCAAAACTATTAAGAAATGAGTATAATGATGATGGATGTGTTACTTGGTTCAATGTAAACATTTCACATTGTATATCGAAGCAGTACCCTGAACAATAAATGCATCAATGTACAAAGTTATGATTTGATTTAAAAAATAATTGATTATAAAAAAAGAAAAATTTAGAGCTGGTTCACGATCACACCAATAACATAAATTAGTAAACGGGAGGGAAGGGGAAAAAGAAAAATGCAAGGGGTATAAAATGGACCCAGAAAGGGATGAATGCAAATTCAGTCTTACATATTTGTCTGAAGTGACCAAGGAGTTTGTTCTAAGGCTTTCTAGCAACAAAGCCACAAAGGGAAACACCTTAGTTATGTACAAAGTCCCCAGGGTCCACAAGGTGAAAATGAACCAGAAGTCTCTCTACTCCTGATGCTGACATTAAGCAGAAATTTCTCCAGGAGATCTATAGTTTGAGGGTGCCCATCACCCATTCAGGAGCCATCAACCTGGGACCACCTCAAATTCCCATAAACCTAGAATGTTTCATTATTCACACCTTCGAAGAAGAAAGCTGCCTAAGACCATCTTCACAGAGAAGTTACAGCCATTTTGAAATGCACCTATGAACACAAACTTATATTATCTTCCATCATACTTTTCTCTAGTTCACCAATTTTAAATATCTACAAAAATTGTGTCTTAATGGGATGTCTCTAAAAGGGCAGATGGTTCCTAAATTATGTACAAAATGATGTTTGAAGATGGTGTGTAGGTAGATTGACTATTCTTCCCATAGTTTTCATTAGATCCTCATAAGTATCAACCCCAAATGGCTAAGAACCCTTCTACCACCAGCAGCATTTAGAAGATGATTGGATGGGTTCAGGCCTTCTAGTAGGCTGGAGTGAATATTCCATATTACATCATTTTGATTCTTCAGTGACATGCAAAAGTTACAAAGACTTCTGAGAGGGGTGGGGGCAAATGTGGTCAATCTAAGTTGTGACTATAATAGAATCTCTCTAAGTTCACCACCCAAGGGACTGTAACTGGTCAACATACAGAGTTGGTCAACAGAAGGAACTCGGCCTGCTCTACTGATACCTACATGTGGTGCATGTCTGGTCTATGAAAATGAGGTCAACTTATGGAGGTGGTCAGTGTAGGGAGGTGGTCAGCTACGGAGGTTTTACTGTATTTGAAGTGTGAGTCCCAGGGAATATGTTTATAGAGTAGCACCTTGTCAAAATTTGGATTTAGACATTCAGAATAAGTAACCACTGCAAAAGTGTATGGTCATCATTTGGGGGGAAGAATCAGGTTTCCCTTTGTTCCACAGAGCCAGGAATTAGCTGTTCGCTGGTCTCAGCACCCAGTGTATGACTGCAGCTTGTGGCATAGGGGATACGCATTATGAGGACACATGACCAACGTGACCAACAGAAGCTCCCAATGAATGCACTCTCCAATGAAGAAATGAGTAGATTTACTTTTTTCTAATTAGGCATTTTAAAAAGTTGTCATGGGTTTTTTTTTATTGTCAGATAATTCTTTTTAAAAAACTATAGTAGGATGTCACGGGAAAGGAGTCATTTACAAGTTTATCCTCCAGAGATAATCACAGGTAATTCCGTGTCTATGCAAACAGAGTTGTTTTCATACATATGATACGTGTGTGTGATTCTTATTCACAGAACTTATATGTAAATGGAATAATTCTTTAAATATTGAACTACAACTGGCTTTTTTATACTTAATGCTATATTTTAGGTCAGTTCTTATAAACAGACAGGAGAGTGTGTGTCACTTATGCTTAGAATTGGGGCCAACTGTCTCCCAGCCATGTGACCTTCACTCTCTTACTATTTCATAGCATTCCATGGCATGGGCAGACACTCTACCATTGATTAGTCAAATCCCCACTTTGGGATGTGTCTATATATCTGACTGTCTGACTGTCTTCATCCATACAGACTAGAATAGATAATACTTGCAGGTGTCTTTGTACTCTAATGGAAGCATTTTGTTAGAATCCTAAAAGGGATTCATTGGACAAAGGATATGTAATAGCTATTTCCAAATTTCCCTAAAAATCAAAAGGCTCTATCAATTCATGCTACCATGTAACAATTCAAGAGAATATTTATTTCTCTGCCCCTTTATCAATACAGATAATTATTTATACTTTTAATATGCTGAAATCTGGAACCAAAAAATTTTACCTAACTTGTTATGAGAAAACACACATGTAATTCCCATCTATAACAACAAAAAGAATTATCTTATTCTTCATCAGAATGACCATAACTCCTTGCTGTTAACCAAATTCTTGTTAATCCAGTCAAGTATTACATTTACCATTGGTGTCACACACTGTCACCCAGAAAAAAAATGGCAGACAGTTGTGACAAGCCACAAGATCACTGCAAACGGGTGCATGGCTGTGCAGACACAAGTCTAGGGGGCACATTCATCTAGACTAGAATCTGTGTGAATGTGGAGGACACACAGCCCACACAGCTCTGCACAGTGACCCCATGAAAAGCTGCTTCGCAAAATCCAGAATGACATCCTCTTTAAATAATAGTCTTCATGCTCAAAATTTAAGCTCCCTTTTTCTCTCAGTTCCACATAGTGAACCCCCCCCAGCACAGACCCAGCAAATCAGGCCAGTGTTGCCTGTGGTGTCAATGGAGCCAAAAGTTAGGTGAATTAATCCCTGTAAGACACCATTCATTAGTATCTAAGAGATCTTGGTCTCATTTGTTCACCCAAAGGGCATAACATTAAAATGGCATGATCTCTTATGACGTACAAAAGTAGTTATTAATTTGCACTCATTATCTAAAGATGTTTGCCAGTAGCCTTTGGATATATCTCTGGTATGCACACATGGTGCTTGACAGAGGAGATCCGGGGAGTTGTCATTAACTACAGGTGACACCATTTAATCTGAACAACTCATCTACAGTTGGAGTTTACTCAGAGCTTCTGCTGCAATTACTCAGCTGGCCAAAGTGACAGGCTAGAAGGGGAGTTTTCAATTATGTATTTCAGTAAACATTTCCTCCTGCCTCACCCTGGCATTTCTGAAATACTCTCCATCAGGCCAGATCATGTACAAGGTCTAGACAGGTGTAATAGTGTGGTGTCCCGCATGAGAGTGACTAACCAAAGAGCCGCCATATATTCATTTTCCTTATTTTGCTTTACTGTGCACATCTGGTTGACATCTACACTGCCCCTATTCTCCAGAGCCTTCACTGGGGCTCTGCACCAGTCCAGGTGACTGCCTCGTCTCATTACCACCCTGATTCACAAAGCAAAACCCATTTGCTTCAAGGCCAGCCTATATTTCTGATGGCTTTTGCATTCTGAACATTGCTATTTCTTTTTATTTGTTTTAATTTCCTTCCATCATTTCTTCTTGGTGACAGAATAGGTGGTATTGACCCATAAAAGAGTACAGCAGGAACTCAATTTTTCAAGAACTGCCCCAAACAGATTGGATTGAATCTTGCAATTAGCCCACAATTTGCATCTCGCAACAGGAAATTCATTGTTGCAACAGGAACTTCAGTGGACTCAGTAAAATAAGCTATTGTTGAAGTAATTCCTGTAAAAGGTCATATATTTAAACCCTTCAATTTTTTTTTGACAACCTCTCAGAAATGAGTGATACATTTGCTCCAGTGTCCAAAAAAGCAATAATGCCCATACCACTTTTCTTTATAGGCAGGGTGGAATATTATTACCCCCATTCATCACAGACTATTCTGGTTATAAAATATGTTTCTTGATATTTGAGAGACCTTTTTCTTTCACTGTCTTGAAAAAAGCTGAGGGTCTCTTGTGCCGAGTGTTAGCCCACTAGCTTTCTCATAACACGTCAACTTCTCCACTGAAGTTAGTGACTTCCGCTGAATTCCATCTCCTTGGGAGCAGAGAATGAAGAGGCAGGTTGAAGATGTCCCCATCTATTCAATGGGGAGTCATTCTGTGGCCCTATTAGAGCAGGGGACAAACTTATGGGTCAAGTGTTAAAGTACATCTGTGTAGAAGAGGCAGAAGGTAACAGGGAGGGGGAAGCCCCACGGACTAGTCTATGAAAATCTCCCTCTCCTGAAAGATTACAGTTCAACTTTACAAAACAGTGCTGTCCAAAACAGCCTCCCGTCTGCCATTTTGAGGCAATGGATTAAGCGGCTTCTTAAAAGTTTTGCTTTGGTGAACATGCCCAATTGATCCCACACTTTCCAAAGCAAGATAGAGTTTTCAGAGTCTAAATGTCTGTCTTCTTGCCAATTCTGATCCATTGGTGTTGGTTTAACTCAAGTTATGGATACTCTTTGATTATGTTCTCTGGTGTCCTGACAATCCAGGGTCGGCCTAAGACTGAGCCAGGCAGCTGGAATAGCCTTCTTAGGTTACTTGGATCCAAACGAAAAATTTAGTCAAAATGTGTTTACGACCATGTTCCTTATTTTCATTTAACCTTCTGGCACAGACTTCTCATATTTTCTGAGTGAATGTTGCTTGTGGAAATTGGGAGTCTACTCCTGCCAACCTATTTGATATATTTTTTTAAGACACAGGCAGGAGACAGAGAGGGAGGGAAGAAAATGGGAGGGGAACGGGTGGGCAGAGAGACAGGGAGAGCCCAAATCAAGCATATCATTTGATTATTGCGTCAATCCTACCGCTGTTGCTCCACAGTCTAATAAACTTTAGTGGCCTGGAGTTACTCAGCTGAGCGCTATGTTACTCTTACCATTATCTGGGGGAGGATTTGTCAGATTCATAAATTGTTCTATCACCGCACAAGGAAAGCAGGCAGAAGAAAAAAGAAACTTCAGAGTTCCTTTGTCTCTTATTTATGATTTTTATTATAAATCTCTTCCTTACATATGGAACAAAAGAAGGCTTGATAGCACTTAGTTTGAAACCCTTCCCAGGGTTGATAGATAAATACGGCACCTTCATCGTCTCTTGACAGAATACTAAATACAGAGTCATCTTCCAGGACCAATGGATTAGAAAACTCTCCCCAGACAGTCCAGTGGCTTAAATCTAGCCCCCCACCCCCACCCCCAGGACTTACATTCTATCCTGAAGGGGATTTCAGTAAAGAGACTATTTCCTGTATGGGAGACAATTTCCTTAAACCTATCGAGACAGTGGAGTGGCAGCCATCTAGATAGCAGCCGGGTTCTGTTTCAGTTTTCCCAACATCAAATTAGCCAAATTTTCCAGCACGCTAAATCATTCCTTAGGTAAAATAACAAATGCTCTGAAATTACCATTTATGTAAAAAACAAAATAGACCCAAATCCCCCATATGTTTAATTAACCAAAGTCGAAACTTTCCTATTATTAAGAGGCTAGCCTTTTTTTGTGTGTTCTTATTGCCGAAGTACTTACTTTTCCCAATTTACGGGCTTTTATTTGAAATGATTAACATTCAGTGCATTCTAAGGTTGAATTTCAAATTTTTATCAGTCTTTAAAAAAAAAAAAA
>NW_003852442.1:12427305-12444411 GCF_000181295.1 Otolemur garnettii
AAGAAGCTCAGATACCTTGGGTCTTTAGATCTAAGGGAACTACCTACTCGGGAACATTTGTATCTGTTTCCATGTGAGCAAGAAATAAATCTTACCATGGTAAGTGATTGCAATTTGCAAGGCTGTTTGTTTCTGCAGCAGAGCCTGACTAATACACTAAGTGACCTAACCGGTCCTTTGGATTTAACAACAAAAAGAAAATTTCTATAGTGATTACTTCCAATATATTTCTTAAGGCCAACTTCCATCCGAAAGATAAAGATCTAGGTATAGACATGTACACACACACCCCTCGATTTCTCCACTGAGATGACTAACAGGAAGGTCAAATTTAACATCACAAAGAGAATTCTCACCTCTAAACCAAATATACATACACGCACAGTATTTTTCTGATAGTTTTCCAATACTACTTAACCCAATTGTTTAAGCTCCCCTTGATTCTCAAAGAATAATCTGGAACCTAAGGTTTGTATCTTAAGAGATAACTTTTCAATTTTGGTATCACAAAGCTGAATGAGACTTATTAAATCTCTCCTGAGGAGATTCTTACCCTTCGTTTACAAATACATGTAACAAGAGCAAAAGACAATGGGTACAATATTCTATCAACAACATGATACGAACTACTTTGAATCATTGTTTCATGAAATTCTTGAGAAATGTTAGAATCTAACATTTTTAAATTCACAGAGAATTTTCAACAATGAGATGCCAAGAGATGAAAGACACATATCACAACAGGCAAAAAAACAAAACAAAAAAGATACGAAAAAAAATAATGAAATGGAGATATTGACAGTTTTCTTACCTAAGTCCAAAACCCAAAATAGGGAAACTAAAAGCTAACTACCTATCAGACAAAAGCAACACAGGTCTGTGGTTCTGTCCTCTGATTGCTTCCATCTACCCTAAACTTAGATTAAATCTTCCTAAAATTATACTTCATGGCATCCCTTTAAAAAAAATCTAAAATAATTCCTCAATATCATATTATAGACAAAGTTTAGGTTTCCTGGTCTTTCAAAATCTCTGTCAAGCTTTGTTCATTCATTAACATTCACTGAGTGTGTTTTGAAGACAGATGCTCCTTTTGTGTGAATCCACCTTACCCTCCTCCTTTCTGCCGCTGCTCATGCTGTTCTCTCCTCTGCTTAGGAGGTTCTCCCAATATCTCTGCCTACGCACCCTTCAAATCCAGTGCTCCTGCCTCAGGCTCACCCTGCGTTCACACCGCTGCCCAGCTAGTCTTCCTACAACAAGAATCAGATCCTATGGCTCTCCTGTTAAAGAGCCAGTGAACCTATCAAATAAAATTCAGCTGTCTCTCCCAAATTCACCCTTCTAAACTAATCCCCAAACCCAATCTCCCAGCCTCACAAATAACTCCCTCCCACCATTTGGGACCCCTTACCACTTTCCACATCAACTATGTATTTGCTGGCCATGACCTTTGCTTAAATGTCCTCGTTGCTTTGTCTGCCTGGTGGTCTCTACTAGCCCTCTAAGGCCCAGCCATGAGCTTTTGCTGTTTACACCACTCCCTTCCCACTACTCCCTTCCCACTACCACCTCAACTAGGTTAGAGTTACTCCCTCTTCTTTCGAACTACAATATTCCAGACATAGCCCACCTGCAGCGTTTTCTCAAAATTGATTGTAGCTTTTTACTATGCAAGTCTTCCCTGACAAACGGGAAGGCTTTTGAAGGCAGAGTTCATGTCTTTTCTTTTAATTTTTTGGTAAGCAATTCTGAAATATGTAAAAGATTCTGAAAGAGGTATAGAATAACACAAAAAGGCCAACCCATAAGAAAATCAAGCATTGTCGGTACAGCTGAAATGCACAGGGTAACTCTTCCCAGTGCTGTGCAGTGTCTCTGACTGGGTGGGAGAGTCCTGGGGAAGATGTGAAGAACAGAGGGCAGGACACAAAAATCACGTGTGCAGAATGCATAACAAAATGCAGTCTTTGACTTTCCCTGTGGTGGATAAGTGCAAGATCTGAGCTCAAAGCACAAACAGAGTTTCATTTGGAAGATGGTAGAGTTCCCTATTTGAAGGGCAGCCTGGATTTACTCTGGATTGCAGCCTCCACAGCAGTAGACTGGATTGCTCAAACACTATGATTTACACAAAACCAGCCACAAGTAACCATCTCCTTGGTTTCTTAAGCCAGGTGCACTAACCTCAGGGCAGTAAACAGGCTAGTGCCTGAGCGCCTTATGTATCCATCCATCCACTCACCCATACATTCATCCATCCACTCATTTACTCATCCAACAATTAACAATCTGCAACCTGCATTGGAAAGTCAATAAATACACCTTACCTCCAAGACAGAAATGGAGAGGAAGGAATTCAATAGACAGAGAGAAACCAAGGCTGACAGCTTCCCCCTAGGTTTTCTAAATTGTATTTGAAGAGCCTTTTTATTAAGGGAAATCTGGATGGATCCTTTAGTACCGTCACAGGAAGGAAAAACAGACCCCAAATCAAGCCCAGTAACGAGCAGAAATCAACAGAGTTGCGAGAAAGGGTTCTGGAGGGTACAGCCCGCAAAGACACCAGTGGCTTTACTCTACCAACTTTATGAAGAATCAGGCAAGAGAAGGGAAGATGTTATTGCCATTATCATGATAATCACCTCTGCAGATGCCACTAGGTGTTCCTAGGAGAGGCTGGAGAGAGGCCCACAATACCGAGCCACGTGTGGATCTTGGCAATAGATGTCAAAAATAACACAATGAGGCACCGGATGAAAAAAAAATGCAGATGATCTACCAGGGGATGAATAAACTTAAAGATGGAATTTAACTGGAAGGGGATTCCTGGATGGCAGTAATGGAGAAAACAACAAAATAGTGAGCTAGCAGTAAAGAGCAATCAGGAGTTAAGGCGAGCACGGCCGCGCTGCAATTCTCTGAGCTAGTAAAATTTTCAGCCACGCACGCGGGGGCATCCCGCGCCGTGGCTGGGCCTGTCTCCGTGTGTCAGCAGTGAGACCAGACGTGGAGCACTGCAGGCAATTAGGGGTAATGTGATGCCTCAATGGGAATTTAGGAAAGAAAAGAAAAACAAATCAAAGGGAGTGAAATATGAGGAAAGGCATAGGCGATAAAATGAACATAATTTGACTAAATAACAACCTAGGGGACTATGATAACCATCTACTGAGCATAAAAATCCAAAATGGGGCCTAGAGGTCTACTGGCCTGGGCGTTGTTCAGACAAATATCTACGGTTGCATCTGTTAGAAAACTCAATAGAAAGGCAGCATTTTATCCATGTAACTGAAGCCTGGGGACTTTGTTGCGGGGAATAAACAGACTTGGGTTCCCAGGAACTACGTATGTCTCTAAAACTTTTTTCAAAATGTGTGGACAGAGGACCTCTGAGAAGCCCAAGAGATAGTGCAAGAAGGTCTCTGAGTCCACAGACACAGGGTCCCTCACTCGGGAATTTGACTTGTTTATTGAATAAGTACTCTGTGACCATATTACACTTGACACTGAGTGCCATGTTTAGAATATTTTATGAATCCATAGTCATAAAACTAGATTAGAGCACCATGAATAGCAAAGGCAAAGGATAATGAAAAAGTACTAAATGGTTTTAAGGAACAGGGTCGTAATCTATTCTGGTTTTTAAAAATACACATGTATACTCTCAACCAATGGTAACATGGTGTATCAGCTTTCAAAATGTCTGTCCTCATATCTGCAAAGCTTGTGCAATAATGCCTAACCATGTGTACGGTTATGCGTGATATCTACGTATACACATCTATATATATATTTGAATGAGTAAATTCTCAGCATGTATATATTTAAAATAAATACTTTAAGAATTATTTTCTTAATATAACTGTATACTTTTGCAGTCCCATTTTGCTCATGTTGAAAAACAGGAAGTTAGGGGACCCAAAGGAAAGCTAAAGCATGAGATGTCTTCTGAGGTGTCTGGCTTGCTGCTGCCACCACGTCAAGTCCAAATGACCCCTCTGAGTTTGGACACTTCCTCTATCCAGCCTCCCCGGTGTCAGAGACGCTCACTGCCCCTACATTCACATCCAGTCTCTATCCCAATGCTGTATAGGTGAGCCAGGAAGTGAGGCAGGAATCTACAGCCTTGTTTGATGAGAAAAGATGAACCAGGTCTATTAGGTTTAGAACTGGGATTCTGAGAAACCAGAGTGGCTAAGGCAATGTCAACATGAGGCCACCAGGCCATGAGCAAGATCTGTAAGCAGAGGAGGAAGGATGGGTGGGCAGAGCCGCCGCTCAGAGAGACTCATCCAGGGGCCCTTCCTACATGGGACAATCACTCCCATTCCTGAGCTTCAGTTTCCAGTTCCGGTTTTGCTGAGGCCCAGTTTAATCTCCAGAGCTGGGATTCCACTTGAGTTCCTGTGTCCCGAACAACCTCCTTTTGATTTCAGATGTTTTGAGAGGGTGCCTATTCCTCAATCAAAATCCCTTGACTAGGACATCTACTTACCATCCTGGTCTTTAGATGTTAGCCCAGCTTGAACCACAAGAGGACATAAAAACACATGAAAACGCACCAGCTCACGCAAAGCCCAGGGTTTCCTGGATCCGGGTGTGTTTTTAAAATAGCATCCCGTCTCATTCTCCGTCTTTCTCCTCTTTTCCTCTGTCTCCCTTTGTATGTTGGTTTTGTTCTCAGACGGGCTCTCTCTTCCTGCTGGTCCCCAACAGCTCCACGTTTCATCTTTTGGTGACTGTCAATCCCAACAGGAAAACGCTCCCAGAGCTGAGTCTCCAAACACTATGACAGGCCACGCGTGGGCCCCAATCTACCCATGAAACTGGGAGGTAGGAGATCAGCCACACCTAAACCCTGTCCATGGTGCATGCACACCTTCCAATAACACCAGACAACATCAGCGGTACTCCCCTAATACCTAGTGACTGACATCCACAGGCACAGTGGATCCTCATTATCTATGACCTTGCCTGCTCACTAAAATTTGTCTGTAACCCCAAACTCAGTACCTGCAGTGTGGTCACAGGTCACCTGTGGACTGCACGGGGGAGCAATTCCAGCTGAGGCGCCCCACGGGATCTCAGCTCCCCAGCAGCAAACAAGTGTCCTTTCTGCTGTGTCCTTGGATCCACCTTTGGCTGTTGTATTTTTGTGGGGTTTTTGTTGATTTTGCCACTTTAGATGTCCCCTAAGTGCAGTGTTGAAGTTTAGTGAACACTGCTTAGTGTCCCCCAGCAGGAGGCGGCTGTGAGCAGCCTTACACAGAAAATGATGTATGTCGGGGAAGCTTCACTCAGGCAGAGTTACAGTGCTGTGGGCTATGAGTTCAATGTTAATGAATCGATGATGTTTTAAGTAAGATTTCTTTTTCTTTTCTTTTTTTTGAGACTGCCACCTGGGTACATGTGCGGTGGCATCATAGCTCACAGCAACCTCAACTCTTAGGCTCAAGTGATCCTCTTGCCTCAGCCTCCCAGGTAGCTGGGACTACAGGCGCCTGCCACAACACCCTGCTAAAGTAAAATGTTTTAAACAGAAACACACAAAAAAGTAAGTTTATGCATTGATAGGTTGACAAAACACTGTGACCAAAGGCAGGCAGGCTCCTAACCCTAAGAGCAATGAATGTTTCAGTTTCCACTACTTCAGGGTTTGCAGTGACTTCATAGACCCTAACTACTGTAAATAATGAGAATCTGTGTGTACAGGTTTGTAAAATCCCATTCAATTTCGTACTTTCCTGGAATGCTTCCCAATGTCTTGAGTATTTTGTCTCTCCATCCACACAGCAATCTCCTTTAGAATTCATCGTGTCTGTACAGAGCTAGCAACATCGGACGTGCTTCAAAACTTAGACTCAGGAACGTGCTGGTCAGTTACAGAACACACATCATCCCAGCTACGACTGTTTCCATTCAAAACAACTTCCAGGGCTTGATCTGCTCTCTTATTATTTATGGACTTTCCCCTCTGGGTATGTTGGATCCCCCAATATGGTATCAATCCAAAACCATTTTTCATTTTCATGGCAAATGGGGGCAAAAGCAGCCAAGAGAATTCTGCCCTGAACTAAGTTCTTTGCTCAGGGTGGAGGGAGGTTCTTATACCTCAGGGGTCACAGCCCGCTGCTGCCACGCAGATGCCTCTCTGGGATCCCCGAGAACTGTGGCACACACCTGCATCTCTGATTTCTCTGTTTTATGGCCAGCGGCAGTTCTTAACCCTGCGCACCAGACTCTTGTTTGCGATAAGACAAAGGTTTCTTAGCCAATAAGTAAGCGTTTCCTAGATCTGACCCTGGCACTCTCACAAGAGGCTACTTTGTTTATCAGACTTTTATTTCAAATCAACCTTAGGCTTAGCAATCTGAACTGGGAAGTATACTCTTCTACCTATTCTCTGTTGCAGTTGAAGAAAGACAGAAACTTGAAATAGAGAAAATACACACAAGAAAACATTCTCGGGGGGAGGGGGGTCCTTTCTATAGCTCTGAGTCCCAAAGCAAACTTAGCGAACTTCTCAGAAGCCCATTTCCCCTCTCCCCCTTAAAGCCCCCCAAAGTTTAAACTAAATAATGATAATAATTATTACTTAGAACTTGCATTGAATGCTTGCTATGTGGATACTTGATACATACGATTTTGTTTAAACTTTGAAATATCCTGGACAAAGGAAATGCTTTTAGTTATCATTCCCATTTGACATATAAGGACGCTGAAATTCAGAGCGTTTCAGTGTGGAATGAGGAATTTATCCACAATTGCACAGCTACTGAGTCATGGTTTGAATCCAGGCAACTCACCTCTAGACTCAGCTCGCTCAACCATTCATCCTTGCTGCCTAATTAATCTCTAAGGTACCTTTCTACCCAACGATTCTATGTTATTTCCCGACAGTTCTCCCTTTTGCTAAGCAAGGTCCTGTGTCTGAGACTCTGCCCTGTTTAAGTTGGACATAATGACACGTCTAAATGTGAGTGAAAGAAAAGGCAATAGAGGGCGGTGCCTGTGGCTCAGAGGAGTAGGGCGCCGGCCCCATATACCAGAGGTGGCAGGTTCAGACTCGGCCCCGGCCAAAAACTGCCAAAAAAATAAAATGAAATAAAATACTAAATTAAAAAAAAAAAGGCAGTAGAAAGAAGAAAAAAAAAGGATAGGAAAATTCTGGAGACATTGAACTCCCTGATGGTCTCAGAAACTCTATAATCTATCCTACTAATCCAGTTTTAATTATATCAATAACTAGATGGGGACTGGGCTATTTTTCAAGACAGTGCATAATGTGCGAGCAATTCTTCACACTGCTTCTTCCTTTTAACAAAAAGAATCCTACAAGAACTTCTGGAACTTATTAGAGCAAATCAAACAATTCCATTTTTTAAAAAAAAGAATGCAGTATTCTTATAACAAAATTTAGAGGGATGGTCTGTAAAGTTTAAAGAATCCTGCAAGCACGTCCTGGGAATTGTTCTGACTGTTCCCAGTTGGCCCAAGCTCCTGACTTTAGCCAAAGGCAAGGAATCGAGCCTCCTATGAAGAAAAGTGGCAACTTGGGGCTCAGCTGCTTATCAAAATGAAACACAGCACCCCCCAACCCACGATGCCAGTAAGAGATTAGTCCATCCATTGGAAGCAATTTTAATTTTTAAAAAGCGAAGAATGAAAAACCTACTTGGAGAAGACAAGCCGCCTCATGGTGGAATTATGACAGAAGCCGTCATCAGCGAGGTTCTTGCCTCTCCCACGGCTGGGTGACAATGACCGGCTCCTGTTGGGTACTGATAGCCCACGCCAAGATGAACTTCTGACCACTTTCCACTGCTCACAGAGGCTAGCTGAAAACTAAAATTAGACTGGCTTCTATTCCAAGCCCAGGGCTCCTTCCTGGCTCACTTTCTTTTGTAAGAGTCTGTGATGGTGGCTTGTTTGATTTAAAGGAAATCAATGAAGAGTTACATGAGAAGGAAGCAAAAGAAGACCAGGTATTCCCGGGTTAAGATAAAAGTCCCAATAAAGGGCACCATACGCACTCTCACTCTTTTTCTCGTTCCCTCAAAGCAAAGAAAATAAGGAGGCTTTGAGGTAAAGTGGAAACCATTTTGTTAGAGAAGCAGCATTTTCTTCATCTTTAGAGCCTAATCTGATAGGCCTAATCCTATAAAAATGGCAGCTCCTCTCAATGGCATGACTGACACAGGACAGAATGGATGGAAAAATACATGATCGCAAAAGGTGGCTTTTGGTCCTTGCAGGAACAACGCGAACCTGTTTCTCTCTTCGTCCTTTTCGGGGCAATAATGCAGGGTGGGCAAGACAAGAAAAATTCACAAGCACATTCATTTTCCTTTTCTTTGCTCGGGAAGGAAACCAAGCTGACCTTGGCCTCTGAGCAGGTGCGACCCCTTGACTGCACAATTTGATTAGCTGAATTGGAAAGGTTCGAACAGACAGGGTGACATTTCGGTCTAAGCTTGGGCCAGCGAAAGCCCAAGCCTTCCCAGCAGACACCCCCTCCTCCGACATCAGGAACCCACATCTCTCCCAGAGCTTTTTCATGAGTCTCCTCAAACCCCTATTGTGTGTGTTATTTATGATCCCGGTGCCTTTTCTTTTCTAAGGTACTGGCCCGTAATAGTGCCTTCTATGTTATTTATGATGCAAGGAATAACTTAAACCACATTAGGAACCTCAACATTATAGGGACTTTAGAGAGCTACATTTTTCTAGTTATGGTTAAACTACTGCAGTGATAAATCCAATCGTAAGAGTGCAAGAGGGAATGCACGGGACAGGTGTTACCCATTAGTCACTGGGAGGAAAGGCAGGAACAAACGCCGGCTTACAGATGCGGCGGTGTCTCTTCCCAGGAACAGCTGCGGGAATCCGAAATGCCGAGGGGCAGGGGGTTTCTGAAAGCCGGTAATGAGAAAAGATGGAAATGGCTGGGAAGGAAGGGGAGGGAAGGGTGGTCTCCAATGTGCGGAAGACAGAGGAACAAAACGCAGAGTGTATTTCACGCCCTCATTTCCCGTGGATGCCACAGGATCCCCCGTGTATCTGTGGACAAGCTACCACTGTGTCCTTACTCCTAACTTGGGGCTGCATGTCCACACAGCTGCCATAGACAGAAGGCCACACCAGAAGGAAGACACTCAGAGTACGAGCTGTGAACGTCAGTACTGCAACAATTTACTCTTTTTCCATGATTCAGTTTCTTCACATGAAAATCAGAGAACTGGCCAGACTCAAGTGGTTCACATCTGTAACCCTAGCACTCTGGGAGGCCAAGGGAGTTGGAGGCCAGCCTCAGTAAGAACAAATAGCCAGGCATTGTGCAGGCACGTGTAGTCCCAGCTTTGTGGGAGGCTGAGGCAAAAGGATTGCTTGAACCCAAGAGTTTGAGGTTGCTGAGAGCTGTGATGCCCTGGCACTCAACCCAGGGCCCCAAAAGTGAGAGTCTGTCTCTGGAAGGAGGATAAATGGGGGGACCATTCATATGGTTCATATTGCAAGGGTACATGTCAAATCTATTAAGAGTATAAATGTCTTAACACAATAATCAAGTAAACGAGGTGAAGGCTATATTAACTAGTTTGATGTAAGCATTCCTAATTGTATATAAAATCAGCAAACTATACCTCATAAAGGCAGCAATGTATACATGATCTATGTGTTTATGACTTAAGTAAAACAAAAGAAAATCAGAGAACTATTTCTCCTTCTCTCTCCCCAAGAGGACAGCAGGGAATTTTTTAAAAATTCAATACATAGTTACTGAGCACCCATCAAGGCTGAGCGTGGTATTAAGCATTGGGATAAAATAGGAGAAAGAAAGCAACAAGGTAGTCATCGTTGAGTGGTGGAAACAGACCCCAAAAGAGATCACCCCAATAGGATATGGGAACATCCATGATGTAAATATGTAAATAGTATTATAATCAGAGAACTGATTGAACCGAGAGAACCCTTGTCTCTGGTCGCCAGGTGGCTTCAGCAGCTCTCATATGCTTCCCTGTGTCCAAGATGCACAGGAAACCTTGATGCTTTTCAGGATTTGTGACTCACTGGGATGTAAGTCAGGCTTAAATTTATTTTTATTTTCCATAACACTTTAGGTAACTTCAGAGCATAGAGATTACTATTTCAATAAAAATGCTTAAAACTTGGGTACCAAAAACACACATTTAGAGAACATACACTCACAGGGTTCACAGACATTGGGAAGACACTGCCCCTGGTTCAGAGACTAGTGTCCTCAAATTGCTGAACAATTCTCTAGAATGCCTTCAACAATAGGGAGCTCAATGCTTTCCAAAGGGGCTCACTTCACATTTGCACAGCCCTGGTGGCTAAAATGCCAGCCATGTTGAGATTTCTAACAGTGAGAGCTAAAATACTATGAGAAACTCATTCATTTGTTCAACAAATATTTATTATACACCCACTCTAAGAAGGTACTGAGCTAAGAGCTAAGAATTCAGTAATAAACATAGAAGATGTAAAACAACTCCAAACATAGGTGTCTCAGGGATAACATTTTCTTCTAGCCTAGGTCCAATTCAGTCTTCTTTGGAAGATTCTTTTGGCAGATGGGCAGCCAGGCTCTTGTCGTGTCATCATTCCCTACTCAGCCCATGGTAGGGTGGCTGCTGTTTATAGCAATAAGGGAGTTGAACATGGGCACTGCTTATGGGGTCACATAGCCTAGTTAGTGCCAACAGCCCAACCTAAAACTCAAGTGTTTTAACTACAGCTTTGTTGAGAGCTAGGGTAGGGTAAGCGATTGCCTACTGATCTGAATTATATAGGTTTATCAAAAAAGTCATAACGATGCACTCTGCAAGCTGCCTCTCTGGACTTGACTCCCTGAAGAGTCCTCTGCTCATCATTCTCCTCTACCTGTTCACAGCACCATGTCCAATATGGAACTATCCACGCATTCACTTATTTCTCTATCTTCTCCTCTGCACCTCTATCTTCTACCTCTGCAGCCTGTAAGAACACAGGCTGTATCTATTCTGTGCGTCACTGAGCCTTCATTTCTTGGTTTTACACAGTTTGCTTGAAGGCAGGCACTAATATACAACAGAAGAAACTGCTACAGATATGGGTGGTACAGTGGCATTAAAAGTTCATCCAGATCTGCTGACATTTAAAGACTTACTGTCAACCACTGTGCTTTCCTTGATATCATTGGTGACTTATACTTTCTAAACTGGTACCTTTGTTATAACACCAGTGGGGCTGATTTAACCAAGATAACTAAAATGAACAGTGTTTAAAATAAGACAGAAGTCTATATTTCTCTCATGTGATGGTCTAGGATAGGTACAGTGGCTCCACATTTTTATTGGCACCTTGGTTCCTTCGCTCTGGATGTTTTGCCATCCTTAATACATGGTGGGGTCATGTGAGCCAAAATGGTGGATCCCTCATCCATGTGCACCTTCACATTTAGGCAGTAGGAAAGGGGGGAAAACCAAGAGGAGAGTGAATCCCTTTCCTTTAAGGCCATGACCTAGAAGTTATGCATATCACTTCTACTCACAGCTCACTGTCAGGTCTTAGTCACATGACCATACCTAGCTGCAAGAGAAGCAGAGAAATGTACATTGGGAGGTAATAGGTCCAATTCTTATTAAGTAGAAAGAGCAGACAGCTATTTCTAAAACTCAGTGTTGCCGTAAGGGTCTCAAGGAAAAGCCATGTCCCAGAGAATAAGCAAGCTTATTGAAATTGTGTTTTAAATAAAGGTGACTATCTGCTCACTCAGGCAAAATGGCAAACTTTCTTTACTGTTGGTTTATATAGTCAATCTTGTGCATGCACACTATACAGCAATGACCTCATTAATATTCATTACAATCCCTTTGCACATGCGCACTATACATTAATGACTTCATTAATGCATATGAACATCTTGTGACCACCCTCCCTGTAAGTAGTTCCTCCCTAGTAATCTGATAATCCACCCAACATACACCTTTAAGCATAACCCTTTCAACATAACCAGATTCAACATAACTTAATGGTGAATATGTTATCAGTCATTACTTTCTTTGTTCTTATCTGATGAAGCCTGAGGCTATGGAGGAACAAGGTAGATTGAATACCTGCCCTTGCTGGCCTTGCTAGTTTGGAGGCTGTTACTTCACATCTTTAAGCAAGGCATAAAGAAACTTTTTGGGCATACAGGAATTTGTATGCAAACTTCTGCTCCCATGTAGGCCTTAAGTCAGGGGGGGTTTGCTGGAAACTTTTATAAGGAATTATCAGGCTGAACTTCTCAAAAGCCTTTCATGAGCCCAGGTTTCATCTGTGCCATTAGATACCTATATGCATTGGGTAAATTCCTCTTCTCTTGAGGTCTCAGAGCACATTTCCATTCCCGGACCTGTCAGCAAGTGACCTTCGTTACTTACCACAGATCAGGAACGGTTATTGATGGGTATCTGGCCAGTTTTCTGAAGGGCTTTTTTATTGGCCTTATAAAGTCAACCTTAATTCCTTAATGCAGTAGATGCTATTCTAGCCAAAGCCTTGGTCATGTTAGGCTCACAACCAACCTGGCCATATAGGATTCTGCCTCAGTTTCTCACAAGTATGCCTGCATAAAGTCTTTTCATTGCTCTTTCTCAAACTGCTTTTTTGGCCAGAGGCATATAGGTATTTCACCTATATTTAGCTTCAGGAGTTATAGAAAAAGTGAGTAAAAAACTAAAAGAGGAGGCAGAAATATAACTAGTTTAGGTAAACTAAACTCCTCCTCTTCCAGGAGTTTCTACCCACTTCAGCCTTCTAAATTCCTTCCCCTGATACTTCTGGAATGGGATTCTTGACACTCAGGAATGCTTCAACTACAGGACATTATACTTTCCTGTATTATGGGCCCGGTTCTCTAGGTTGTGTCCTTCAAGTTTTATGAATGAAGGAAAAATACCAAAGTAAAGACAAGTCCTCTTTCTAAATGCAGAATAATTGTGAGGACTTTGATTACCAAGAACATAACTAATATTTGAGATTATCTCAGTCTTATAAAAAAAAAAGTGACAATGGGATTTCTTCTTCTAGATAGTCTCCTCTCAAATATGTTAAAACCATATGTCCCTTGAACTCTTTACCCTGCCTCAAGTTCTCGTACATGAAGTCTAAACATTAACATTTTACAAAAAGAAACTAAGAGTCTTCAACGTGAAGGGCACAGTGCCTTAAAATACAATTTCTTAATTACAAAAATAAAAGCTCCTTCTCTGAAGTAGACTTATCAAACACTAAAGGCCTTGGAGAAGGCTGATAGCAAGCCTAATCAAGTCTTTTAAAGTCTGGAGAATTCACAAAATGAAGCAACTCAAAAAAAAACCAAGTGTAACTAATGGGCTTGAATAAGGTGTATAATTATAAATAAACTCTAATTAATCTCTTTCCCTTGTTTAGTTATTGACATGAACCCATTTATGTGAACCCACAAATGACTGCTAAGCAGTAAGAAAACACAATCTACTCTGAAAAACAATTCTTTACCTGTTTTCTCAACCACATTTGTTTGCTTAAAACAATAGTGTGGTGTTAAAGGTGAGATGTCCTGGGGCTCTGGACATCCCAAAGCACTGAAGGGGTAAGAAGGACACACCTTTAGGTGACTCTCAATGAGCCACATTCTCCTATCATGTTGTCCCTCTGAGTGGGTGTGGAACCTGTCACTTGATCCTCACTAATAGAACATGGCATGCACCGGTGAAGGGATTTCATGGATATAATTAAAATCTCTCAGCATTTGACTTTAAGTTAATCAAAAGAGAGATTATCACAGGTGGGCCTGACCTAATCAGGGGAGTCCTTTAAAAGAGCGCCTCAGGGTCGGAGACTAAGCAGCAAAGATGATCTGTCATCCTTGCTGGCTTTGAAGAAGTGAGCTGCCATGAATTCCACAGCCAAAAGGAGATGAATCCTGCAAACAACCCCAGGGGGGCTTGAGAGTGAATCCGTCCCTAGTTGATCCTCCAAATGAGAATGCAGCCCATCCAGCACCTTGATCTCAGCCTTGTGAGACCCTGAGCAGAAAACCCAGCACAGCAGGGCCCAGACTCCTGACCTACAGAAACTGTGAGATAATAAATGGGTGTTGTTTTAAGTCACTACATTTGTGGTAACTTGTTACATGGCATCAGAAAACTAATACATGAGCTGTGCCCGTGTGACAGGGGACACGGAGAGAGGTGCAGAGCTCTTTGGAAGCAAATTTCCAATCCCTGCTCTCTGCTCACCCCCAAAGCTTTTGCTCTTTGACATTGCCTGCTGCCATCCTGCCTTCAACCTCAAATCAGGTTTCTGCCTGTGATTCAATCTCCAGCTCCCTATGAGAAATCTTTTTGATATAAAATTAATATATAAATAAATTTGCTCTCAGAGCGATGCAGCGTGGAACAGAACCTGCCAGACTCTCTAACGTCCATCACAAAGAAAGATTGCAGAGGGGGGTGGGGAAGGCAGCGCTTTCTCCTCCACGGGGAAGCACAGAATTCATAGTGATCTTATTGCAAATGTAAAATTAGGTCAGGGGCTCCATGAACTGATTAAAGCTAATGCTTCACGTTTCCAAGGAAAACAGCCAATACAAAAGGGAATGATCCTGGCTGGGGATGAGAAGAATGGAGGGTCCTCTGTGCTCCTGGGCAGTCTGGCCAGGTAGGATGCTTGGCCAAATCGAAGGTATAAGAAAGAACAGTTGAAGCAAGTCTTGACAGAAAATAGTCTATGGAGCATGGCCACATACACATTGGTGGCTTAAAGGCTCCAGAGTTCAGCAACTCTGAACCACCTGCTTCTCCCTAAATTTATCTTTGTCTGGACCGCTCATTCCTGGCACCTGTATGTCTTGGATTTGATAGGCAGCTTTCTAAATACTCTGTTCTGTGTCCCCTATCCTTGACAATTGAGGATAATCTCAACATTTGGATCAGGAAGCACAATCTACATGGTTTGATCCCAACACTCTTCTTCAATTCCTATTTTCCTCCAGGGCATGACCCCAACTTTCTTATTTTTCCCTCTTCCCTGAAATTTCTTCATCAGGTTCCCTTATTAAAGTTGCAAAAAGGCCATATTTACTTTCTTAAATACTGGTCTTTCCCCTTCCTGCTCCAAGATAATCTTAACACACACACAAATACACACACACACACACACACACACCTTATTCATATTTTTTTATTTTTCTTTTAAGCTACCCAAATCACTACCTAAGAGTTAAAAAGACAAATTCTCTATAGAATAGAGCAGTGGCCACTTCTGAAATGCTAATGTGTCAGGTGTGAAAGGGAAATACTTCAAATTACTAAACACCTTTACTTTTTTAAGTGTGGGCCATTACCAGCTTGGTAAAGGACATAGTAATTATACTCCTAAATGCTGATCAAATTATCCTTGGGAAGAATGACCCTTGACTGGTACAAAATAGGATAGAAAGAATTGTGAAGCTGGGTAAAGCTGAGGGTCACCTGTTTTTGGCTGTTGGGCCAAATGCCTCCATTTAAACTTTAAATCAGGAAAAGATACCTGGGGCTTGAATCAGTTATATTTTCTTTTCAGTGGTGACCAGAGCCATTCCATTCATTTTTGGTTCAAGGCCAGTTACCAGTCCAAACTAACTTGGGAAAACACTACCCAAATTGTTTGTTCCATAAGGATAATAACAGGTCTAGTTTGAGTTCCATGAAAAATAATGGGTTTATTTTTGGTACAACTCCCTGTGAACAAAGTTCAATGCCAACTAAAGGCACTCTGTTTTCCTAGATGAATATGAGTGCTCCAAAGCCTGGTGTGTGTGTTTCTGCCCCAACCCTTAGCCACGCCACTGGCTCGGGCCAGGAGACTAAAGTAACATTGGCTGCTGTAATGGGACCCCATGGGTGGCTTTTAGAATAAAGCCTGAGGCTTACCCTCAGTTCATTTCAATATGTTTAAGCTTTCAGAAACTGGGGAGAAAAATAAAAATTAAAGCTTTTGACCTATCTAGTCTCTGGAGCAGAATTTTTTTTCATGTAGATGTATCGTATGACATTGAAAAATAATAATAAAGCTCTTCCAATACCAACCTCCTAAGAAAATCCTGTACGGTAAAAGCATTCCCTTTCAATGTCACTTTAGTCCCCTTCAGTGACAACATGAATAAAATCCAGTTTTATAAAATTAGCTAAAACATAACCGCGTAGCAGCAAATTTTTCCCAGTTAACAAAACCTTTACCTGTCCTCAAAAACCTGTCGGTTCTTTGTATCACGACTTTGAGAGAATTTTAACTCAAGATTTCTTTTTTCTTCTGCTCAAATAAATGGCTCAGCTATAGTACCAAGGTGACTACCTGTGCACCTGTCGTGGGCCTTTCAGGACTTGCTCCATCTTTTTGGGTATCATCAAGCTCTCCTCCATCCTGTAATAAAGATTGTTCCCTTCAATCTTTATTGGACCACATTTCTTCTTAGTATGACCAATGGATCCTACCATAGGAAGTATCACTGGGAATAAAGTAGGAAGTTAGAAGCCCGAAGAAATCCAAGAAGAGCTTGGACATGAGGTAAACTGAGCTTTGGAAAGATGTGTCTGGTGGGGAAAAGGAGGGAAGATGGAGTAAGCTCAGGTTGAACAAAAGGCTGCCTGGGAACATGGCCAGTCAGGCCGTCAATGCATGTGTCAATCGAGAGAGGACTACAGACCAAAAGTAACATGGAGTCCTAGGAGTTGTCCCTACATGACACACCCAGGTTAGCTGGCATCAAAGGAAGCTCATGGGAAAGTGTTTGATATGACAGAACCTACCAAATTCCAAGCCATTCATAATCATCATCTCAGAGGAAGCACATGGGGTTAAGTACATCACTCTTCTAGTCAATACTACTACTACTAATGCTTTCTCAAGAATGTATTCACTCACTTCCTTAGAATGTTTTCCAGGGCAATTAAGAAAAATATATTACATATTTCCAAGACCACCACCAGATTCCCTGTGGATCATCTTACATACATTTTCTTCTCTCTTATTTCTTTCAGATTTGCTTGAAGATAGCTGCTTGAAGTCAGCCCCAGTTCTGCCATTTACGAGCTG